>NC_057802.1:419543186-419843186 GCF_018294505.1 Triticum aestivum | reverse complement strand
TATGGGCGAGGCGGGTATTGGGCCAAACCAGAGGCCGATATTCACGGAGACCTGCGTTCTATTCCTGCTGCAAGCATGTCATTTTTCTTTTCATTATGCATGTTGGGCTGGTTTGACCACCGGTTTTTATCCACCGGTTTGCCAAAAATAAAATATTGCCTGGTTCTGTATGGTCCACATGCAGAATGGTGGGCTTAAGAAATCATGCATCACACATCAACTCATCCTCCATCACCAGGATTAGATTTGGAAAGATTAATTAATCAATCATGCCCTGCAACCTTGGAAATACTTTTATATTTTGGCTTCCTTATTGCTTATTACCATGTCATGGTGCTTACTCTAGGAAATAAAGAGAGGTAAAAAAAAAGCTCAATGACATTTGAATGGCGTGGTGTCTGCCATGGACGGCGTCGGCAGGGGCAGAGGGTACCTAACTACGTAGGTGTCCTAGGTGGACGGCGGCGTAGTCTAAGGCGGGCAAGCATGATGGTGGGGGTTGCAGACGTCTAGTAATGCCTGGGCGGTGGAAGGAGAGGTACAATTGCAACGACGGACGAGGAGGGTGTTGATGCAGAGTAAGGGGGGAGCCGGGGCAGAGCGGAAGAAAAGTGGCCCGGAAGGGGATTTGAGTGGCCTGAGGGTGTCAGAGTCCTATGCGGCAAAGGTCCGAATGCCCATAAACTTCCTCCAGTTTGTGTCCAGTTTGCGTGAATTCAGAGAAACGATCGTGTCCGCTAATAAATATGGGTCCGGTTGGATGACAAACTACGTCCGAACAGCTCGGCCCAGACATAGGCAGGTGTTTGGAGCGACGGCGTTGGAGATGCCCTATGTGTACGCGGGCATTTTAAGGGACGGCGTTGGACATGCCCTAAGTGAAGATGCAACTGCAATTCTTTGTTTTTCTATTTTTGTCCTTCTGTAATCATCCAAATCAAAGCAGCCCTAACCATGATATGGAGGGTAGGCACCCATTCCAACAGTTTATACGGATGCACAATACTCTTGTACCACGCGTAGTACTTGCATATTTTGTACTTGTATTCAATTTTTGAAGAAATCGCGATACACACAACACATACACGACTCTCTCGTACTATGTATAGGCGCAAGACGTCACGTCCGGGCGAACAAAGCACACACACGGTTGGCGCCAACGGAGTCCCCTACGAGTCCATCATGGTCACGAACTCCGAATTTTTTATTAATAATAATTAGTAGTCACGGAATTATGAAACGAGGAAAGGATAATTACATTTTTTAAAAATAGTAAGGACGCTAGGCAATACGGCGTCCATGCACGGACGCTAGTATAAGCGACGTCCTGGACTGGATGCTAGCATCAATCACGTCCACGTTTAGGTTGGGCTCCATCCAGAATCCAGCAGCTTCGGCCCATCGGCCCATCGCCCCCTCGGCCACCTCTCCACGGCCACCGCCGCCGCCCTCCACCTCTCATCCCCTCGACCACCTCTCCACGGTCGCCTCCGCCCTCCCCCTCATCTCTCGCCCACCTCCTCAAGGCCGCCTCCCTGTCATCCCCTAGAACACCTCGTGGTAGCCTCCCACCTCTGCCTCATCTCCTCGTCCACCTCCTCAAGGTCAAACTAGGTTGCGCCACCACGGCGAGTTTGACGGAGTTGACGACCCTTCTCTCTTCTCTCGACCGCGTTCAGCACAACAGTTCCGTTCCTCGTCCCAGCATTCCTCGCAGCCTCAATCATCACCCGCCGGAGCACAGGACGGTAGGCTTTGTAGTTTTCCCCTCAAGCTGTATGTTCTTCCTCTCCAATTGAATAGCACACTGTAGTAGATGCTAGAAAATATCTTCTATTTCTTGCATGGTATTTGTCTCTTCTTCTGATTAATAGATTGACATTGATACTGAGTGAAAAAAAGTCTATTCCTGAACATAACAATGCACTATTGGCTCTTTTGGTGTCCAATAATTTTGCCGAGATTAAAAGCAATGTATGTAAGAAAGTTAGCAAAGAGAACCTTCAAAATCTGGTTTACTATGGTGAGTGTGCTTATGATTGCGTCATTTCCATGATTCTAAATCAGATGCTGATGGGTGACTGTATTTGCTACGTTTCCACTGTGTGGATGATCCTTCTGAATTCATCGTTGCTGCATAGCTGCATTTGTCAGTATGTCATGTGTGGCTTATTGTTGTTGTCTACCTACTTAGTGTTCAGCACTTCCATCTCCTTATGTGGAATGAACCGTGCTGAGTATGTAGTTGACAGTAAATGATTGATATTGTTGATGCAGCAGCTTTAATGATTTCTCATTGGTTTCATAAGCATAGCTCATACTGAGAGAGAATATGATTTACTGAGGTTTGTCTAGTGGAGTATCCTGAAGAATAAATGCAAATGATTGATGCAGTGCACTGGAAGGCTTACTTGTTCCTTTTACCTTGTGACAGGACCGAAATGAATACAAATGGGTGTTTTAGTGATTTATTATGGATGCCTCATAGTCAACATAAAATATCCAAAGCTTGGGAAAATGTGAGTCTTTGTTGAATTTGCATGTGGTATGTTACACTTAGTGTTTGGCTTAAACTGATTTCTGTATGTATTAATGCAGCCTAATATTTCCTTGAACGTACGGTGTCACCGTGTTGGCATCCCATTTGATCCTCTATGTAGCCCAGCTTTAGAGAACCTTGGTTTTTATCAGATTGCAAAGATGAGGAAAATCAATGTCGACAAATACTTGATATCAGCATTGGTGGAACGTTGGCGGCCCGAGACAAATACTTTTCACTTACCTGTAGGAGAAATGACTATTACACTGCAAGACATCAGTTGTTTGTGGGGGCTGCCTATCCATGGTAAACCACTTGTTGGCATAGCTGATGCACCATGGTCGGAATTAGTTGAGAGGTTGCTTGGGATTCCCGTGGATGAACAACACATGAAACAAAAGAAAAGGCGAAAAGGTGATGATAATATTGTTGTTAGGGATTCACAATACTCTCTAAATTTGGGCAAACTACGAGAACGCTTCCATGTGTTGCCGGATAATCCAATGGATAGGGAGATTAATTGGCATGCTCGAGCACTTGTTCTAGAAATCCTTGGCTCCATAGTCTTTACGGATACATCTGGAGATGGAGTGCCAGCTATGTATCTCCAATTTATGCAAAATTTAGGACAGCCAACAGAGTATAATTGGGGAGCAGCTGCTCTGGCTCTGTTGTACAGACAATTGAGCATGTGTGCTGAGAAGGAGAGACTGGAAATTTCAGGGCCTTTATTGCTGCTGCAATTATGGTCTTGGTCCCGTTTGCCACTTGGTCGTCCTAAAGTTATTTTTGAGAAGCCGAAAGGAGAGGAACCTGATGAAGAGGTAGATGAAGAAGTACATTTGGATTATAATCCTATTTTTGGAGCAAAGTGGTGTGCTGCACATGCATTTGATGTCCCTCATAATGCTGGTATTGTATTCTAATAACTACATTTATTACACATCATTTCCACAAATAATTTTCTTAACTTGCAATGAAATATATATAGGTACTGAATATTATCGGAATCAGATTGATTTGATTCGAGAAGGTGCCGTTCATTGGCAACCATATGATGATCTTCTGGAGCAGATGCCCATCCAAGTTCATGATGATTCTGATTGGTGGTTTTCTAGAGTACCACTCATGCATTTTTGGATTGTGGAGTTTCACTATCCAGATAGGGTTATGCGGCAATTTGGATTAAGACAGTGCATTCCACCTTCTGTTCCACGTGGTGAGGCAGAGGTTCGGAGACTGCGAAAAATTAAGCATTCTGCAGGAAAATCGCATAACTGGGAGGAATTCCATACCAATTATGTTCAAGAATATGATCGCATTCAAGCAAGTGTGTTGCCAGAGGAAATTCCCTTCGATGTAGCTAGTTTACCTGATTACAGACATTGGTTCCAACAAAATGGTATGTACACAGTATTCTTCGATTCTCAGTGCTTGGGCGGCCTAGATAAACCTATTCCATATCCTCGAGATAGCATTGAATGGACTGGCTACATGCCTAGTGGTCCGCCACTAGCTCGAATTGTACGTGTGTGCAACACTTTCATTGTATTATTTGCATTATATAGTAATAAATGTGTAATGCAATATTTGTTTTGTCACTTGCAGGGGTTACGTGAGTTAAAGAATGCCGCATGGGGGATCAAATGTGCTACTACTAGGGGATGCAAGAAGATAGGGAAATCTGTATTGAGGTCCTGTGTAGGAAATTTGTTAGATCTGAACTTGGAGCCTAGGCTGCAAAGCATGCTCACTGAGGCTAGGTTACCACTGAAGATTGAAGATATTCCATCTGACGATGATGTTTCTTATATTGCTCACCCACCAAGCCCCCCAAAAGAGAGCAACTCTGATGTGTTTAATGAATGAATATACTCCGGCAAAGGTTTTACAACATACTTGAAGGCTGGTGAGCAGTGAGCGATGGAGAATCTACAACACAAGATGTAGGTCAAGTTACGCAACAGACCAACTCTAATGAGCTGGTTAGAACTAGTAGGCATCAATTTAGGACTATGCTAATTCCTTCAGTTTTAGGTTGTTGCTCTAGTTCCTGTTAAATGAACATCTTTTGGTCGTAAACTACAGAGGGCATGTAAAATAGTGGCAGCTGGAGACATGGCACAGGAAACTGTAAAACCTTTTTGGCTTTGTTGTGCCACGCATTCATGTGAAAATTCCGGATTGCTATGGTGAAAGGAGAAAATTCACTCAAACTTATTTTTGTTGGTTCGTGTCTCACATCCAGAAAATAATCTCAAACTCGTATTCGGAGTATAATTTTGTTTATTACATCTTAAGGCAAATGTGCAACCATAAATGCAAATCAGTAAGCACGTCCATCATTGGTTGCATGATGTGCTTTTCTTATTACTCGACCTCTTCTCTCTGGATGATATGCTCGTCCCCTGACATGTCCTCTTTCCATTGGATGATGTGCTCTTCCCTTGACTCGGCCTCTTTCCTTTGGATGATGTGCTCTTCCCTTGACTCGACCTCTGTCCGGTCTGTCCTCGACAAGTGGTCTGTCCTTGGCTACACGATGTACCTACAGAATAGTAAATACACAAAATTAAAATCAGGTGAAAACAAGTTTGCATCTAAACCACCACTACAAAACTAGTTTATATACCTGTTTGGTTATTGTTTGTTGTCGAACGTCGGGCTTGGTGTCCCATTCTCCTTCCCTGCATCTCATCCATGTACATTGGAATCCTTTTGTGTTGACGCCGCCCACGATTTATTAAGTTCTCATCAGGAACAATAATCGGGCCATTATATGTTGGCCACTCATTTTGGTTCCCGTAAGGATGAAATTGTCCAGCCCAAGTGTTTGCAAGTACTTCAGAAGAATAATATGAATGAACTATTTGATTTTCATTTAGATTCCTGTACTTGCAAACAGCAAGCAAATGAGCACATGGCACACCGGTCAGGTTTGGCTTTAGGCAGTCACAAGATGGAGCAGTATTTGGTTGCAGAGTGACCTTGTACTTAAAGTCTTTATGAATAAAAAGAACATGATCTCCATTGTGTAATGCAACCCTCTCATTATCAATCTTGACCTCAAATATTCCAACTTCATCACCATATGAAATAACATGCATATGTCCTGCCTTGTCGCCCCTTTTAACCAATAGTTTGTCCACCCGTTCGGACCATTGGTTGCCTCCGTCAACCAAGTTAAGAGCACTTCGCCTTCTTTCTACAAACCACTCTAAGCACTTTGAAAATGTCTCCTCCACAATTGCTGCCACCGGTAGCCTTCGGGAAAGCCTAAACACATTGTTTAAGGACTCCGACCCATTGCTTGTCATGATCCCCCACCGGTAACCCCCATCCTTGCATTGAAATACTTTCTCAGGCTTCTCTTGCTCATTTTTGTCTTCCTGCAAATACTTACCGACCTTTCCAAGATATGTTATTGCATCGGGACAAGTATGTTCAATAGATGACATGCCCTCCTCAAACCTACGAGGTTTCTTTTTCTTGACTGCCCACTTGAAAATTTTCAAAATGTCATCATCACGAAAAGCTTTGTATAGGTTCTCTGCGACATGTTGAGAGCAAAAGCGATGCACACACTCGCCAGCACTTTCATTCCACCCAAGGTGTGGCTGCTTAAACACCCATTTGATTGCTTTGTGGCGATCTGAAATCACACACATGAACTTTCCAACACCAATTACCTCCCTCCGCAACCATCTCATGAACCAGCTCCAGTTCGTAGCGTCCTCTTTCTCAACAATGGCAAATGCAAGAGGTATTAACTTATTATTAGCATCATATCCGCAAGCCATTATCAACCGGCCCTTGTATCTTCCTGATAGAAATGATGCATCCACACTTATTACAGGTCGAAGGTGAGGAACTGCTGCAATGCAAGGTCCAAATGCCCAAGCAACACATCGAAATTCTCTATGCCCTTCTAATGTCATGGGTTTTGATAGAAGAACATACTTTGTACCTGGATTTTTTACTCTAATGGCCTCGAGGAAGGGGATGAGAAGATTGTATGATCCTTCCCAGCTACCAAAAAGTTGTGCTATGGCCTTCTCCCTTCCACGCCACAACTTATTGTATGATGGTCTCACATTTCTGTAACGTTGTTTGACCAATGCCCGCACATTTTTATACTCAACTCTAGGTCATCCTTGAGTGCTTCACGAATCACATCTGCAATTATAGAGGCCGATAACTGAGAATGGTCAGTTCTATTAGCCGGTGCACGACAAGTGTGAGAATAAGGACATTTCCTTATTTGCCAACATGAACCAATTTTTGTTGGTATTGCATACAACCTCCACATGCAACTGTCATCAATACACTCTGCTACAAGTTTAGATTGACTGCTTGTGCTGTACTTCACTTCCAGGTTCATGTTTATGTGAAATTCACCAATCGCAATTTTGAGGTGCTCTTTTGAATCAAAAATTTGCTGCTCTGACAATGGGCTTTGAAAGTGCTTCTTGCATCCAAAAAAACTTTCATCTGCTGTCGTCTCCGTTAGTATAGATATGTCACCAAAGGCTCTCACGCCATTCTGTCCACATGTACGCATGAATGGAAATGCATTAACATGATGCATAACTCTTGGTTCTGGATCTTCGTCTGAACTCTGGCTAGGTGCGGCATCAGAATCATGCTCATCATCATCATGTCCCATAAAATCCTCCTCTGTCTCTGTATCCTCCTGATCATATGGGTCATTGACAGTACTTGTTGAAAAATCATTTGTCACAGTACCATGAGTAGAAGATGGAGCATGTGCCATGTCGAAATCAAGACCACATGAACTAGAATTTGGAAAACCACTGACAGATGTTTGATGCAATGACGAGTGCACTGCACTTCCATACCTTTGTGAGTGCCTTTCAATTATTGATATGTTGCTTCCACCGCTGACTTGGCTCAACATGTCTTGATTTGGCGTGATGTTAACATATAACTCTATCACTTGCCATGTTGTCCGAGACTTGGTCTTCTCAAAAATCATGTTCCACCCTCTTTCCTCATATATTGGAATTAACTGAAAATAATGTGGTCCAGGAGCTCCAATATCAAACCGAGCTTGGACATTCAGGTTCGTTTGAGCACTGACGTTAACATGTGCAAGTCCTCGACATGTCTCACTCTTGATATCTTCAAAAGTGGTATTCTCGGATGCTGGAGATGTTAACTTGGGAGGAATAGTATACTCCACACCCATGGACCCATGTTGCACTTCACCATCCACGTAAACCAGAACGATTAACATATTCTTATATGCACCTACAAACATGAACGTGCAACAAGTGAATATCACAATTTTAAATTGATCTACCATAGACTCACGACTGAAAATTTGGCTTCTCACAAACCATCCAATTAAGGATTGTAATTTAGGAATACCAATCCAATCATTTATAGAGTGTCTGCTTGTAAATCATTGAATCAATTGCATAGAGATTAAAACAAAGGAGATTCAATAGGACAGTACAACAGCTAACATGAATCAAGCACAAAATCAATTGGAGGATCCTAATGGCGAGCGGCTGATGAGACCTTGCCGCTCCTGTGATGATCGGCGTTGCCGGCTGCCAGAGATTGCTTACCATACGGTGAGCTCCAGGAGCGCAGACTGCATGCATACTAGGGTTTTAAACCTTAGGAAAGACCCGGTTTAGTCGAATCTGATGGTTAGGCGAATCACTTGACTGGACGCAGTTACTAATAGCGTCCAGACCTGGACGCTATCCTCGATAGCATCGAGCTGTGGACGAACTCGTCGAAGGTGAGCACCCCGTCTCCGTTGAGGTCGAACCTCTGGATCATAGCGCGGCAGTCGCCGACGTCCCGGCTGGCGCCCAGCCGGCTCAGCGCCCGCCTCAGGCTCGCCGGCGTGATGCACCCTCTCCCCTCCACCTCGTACACCCCGAACGCATCCCTCAAACCCCTGCGTCTCTGGTCCTCTTCTCCCCCCTCCTCCTCGGCCACCAGCTTCAGGAACTCCTCCTCGCTGAGCAGCCCGTCGCCGTCCGCGTCCACCGATGCCACGAGCGCCGCGGCATCCTCGGCCGATATGCCGTCGCCGAGCGTCGCCTCCACGCAGAGCCGCAGCTCGGCCGCCGAGATCTTGCCGTCGCTGTCGCGGTCGAAGGATGAGAAGGCACGGGCCATCCGCTCGCCGGAGGAAACCATGGTCAGTTAACTGGTGTTGGACTGATGCGTGGACGGCTCGATGCTTGTGTGAGCGACAGTAGCTGAGATGGTGCGATGAGAAGTCCGTGTGCACGCACGGTATATGTAGGCGTACCGCGTACGTGTGCCGTAGTACAGTCAAAAGAAGTTCACTGGTACAAATCTGAAGTTCAATTCTAAATGGCACGGCGGTTCTGAAAAACCCATGGTTCTCGCCTCCAAGTTGTGCTATATATTCCGTCAAAGAACACACTCATTTTATTTACCCTGGTCCAAAATTTAACTCGCTCTTGGTGTCACCGTAGAAATGCGGTACTACGTGCTACTAATTGGCTAGTTGCTGAACTTGATCAAACACCGTTCCCATTTGCTTGCCCATGCCAACATTCTCAGCTATAAATACCAACACGCAACAGCTCGATCTCAATCAGCAGTAAACCAGCGACGAACTCAGCATCAAGCACCGAAAGACAAATCAATCTTTGCAGGCGACTCACCATGGCCGCATCAGATGAGTTCAGGCGCGTGTTCTCGGCGTTCGACCAGGACGGCGACGGCAAGATCTCCACGGCCGAGCTGCGGCTCTGCATGAAGGCGGCCCTGGGCGGCGACATGTCGGCCGAGGAGGTGCAGGCCCTGATGGCCTCCGCGGACGCCGACGGCGACGGCCTGCTGGACGAGGAGGAGTTCCTGAGGCTGGTGCGGGAGACGGACGCCGGCAAGGAGGAACAGGGGGACAGGTGCCGGGAGGCGTTCGGGATGTACGAGATGGAAGGGAGGGGCTGCATCACCCCGCTCAGCCTCAAGCTGATGATGAGCAGGCTGGGGCTGCACCTGGACGTCGTCGAGTGCCAGGCCATGATCCGCCGGTTTGACCTCAACGGCGACGGGTTGCTCACCTTCGACGAGTTCAAGACCATGATGATGATGGCATGACGTACAAAAAGTCAAAAACTGAACTTTGTATACTTTCTCTGGCTGATTGTAATTCCTTAATTTCTATCTTCGATTCGGCGGCAGATACAATTGTATTGTTCTATAGTAGCCAACTAGACTGGCTTAATATCCCAACACCCATATCCTTTGAGAAAAACAAAGTGCCAAACTAAAAAAGATGAACAAATGACAATGCTTCCATTTCCAGTGCTCCACTATAATATCAGTGGATACCTGGGAGGGACATGACACATCTATAAAATGTTGCAACGAAGAAAAAACATCTTTCCAGTAGCATAAATGGAAATATGATACTATAGTAATTTTGAAATCAAGACTTTATATAGGAACGACCTTGTCTTACCTTGTCAATATTAGGATATCCCTTCTCTCCTGTTACTATCTCTATGATTATCATACCAAGACTATAAATATCAAACTTGTATGTGATCTGTCCGCCATAGAATTCAGGTACCATATATCGCCTACACGAATATTTATGTAGCCAAATTCATAAGAAAAAGGGACCAATATGCATTCATACATAACAAAAGAGAGTTTCCAAGATCGATAGCAAGCTTACATAGTTCCGAACAATTTTGAAGTAAAATTCGGCTCTGATTTTCATTGAAGCATCTCAAGAGACCAAAATCACCAACTTTCGGCATCATACTATCATCTAGCAAAAATATTTGCAGGTTTAAGATCTAGGTGAACGATGTGCTTTTGGCGAAGATAATATAAACCGTCACAAACTCCATAGATAATTTGATAGCGCTTTCTCCATTCAAGTCCATGAGATGCATCTATAAAATGGGAGAGGAGAAAGTTGATTTAGTATTTACCGAAAAAGGCTTTACGCCCCACTTTATAAATAAAGCACCACCACCGATACCACAAGTTACGAACAGAGTACAAAAGAAAACAGAAAAACAGCGGGCGAAAAAGTGCAAGGTTAATGCTGAGGGCACATGTCAACAAGCCCTAAAGAGAAAAGAAAAAAAGGCCAACACAGGCCACAGCGCCAGGCCAAATAGGATTTGGCCCAATCTGGTTGGGGGGGGGGGGGGGGGGGGGGGGGGGGGGGGAGGCGGTGCCAAGCGACGAGCCAACGAGCGAAGATCTGCAATCATGGTCGATGGCGGCGTGCTCCTTTCCTCGGCTAAGCGGCTTCCACAGCTGTAGAAAACCACATAGTTTGTAGATGGCGTCAGAAGAGCGACACAGAGGAGAGTCTTCAATAACAAGCTTGTTGCGGACGTCCACAAAGTCCACACAAGCTCTCCAACGCCAAGCCACCTAATGTGGCGCGTGCCGGTAGAGCAGGCTTGAATCTCTTCAAAGAGTTCCGGGAGGTTCGAGTGGCACCACTCGCCACCTACCACTTCCCGGAAACAACTCCAAAGGAAATGAACCGTCACACACTTGAAGAAGATGTGATTCGAACCTTCCTCGGCATCGCAAAGAGGGCACTTGCCATTCCCTGGGCCATTGCATTTGAGCACCTCCACCCCTGAAGGTACCCTCCCGCGGATCCATTGCCATAGGAAAATCCTAATCTTAAGCGGAAGCCGGATTGTCCAGATAGCATATAGGGGTTCCGGCATTGGAGACGCCGTAATGGTATGGTTAAAGGGATTGATTAGAGAAGCGTCTGCTCGGCTCGAGACACCACCTAATCCAGTCAAGGGCAAGGCTGAGAGCGTGGAGGGTGACACGAGCTAGGAGCTCATCCCAGGCCAACTGCTCAATGGGCCCAAATGCCGTCGGAAGGCGAGGCTCCCAAGTCAATAAGGGCAGTCTCGACCGAGACAAGCGGGGTCACACAGATGGAGAAAAGCTTCGGAAATCTAGCCGCAAAGGGTTCGTCGGACACCCACCGATCGAACCAAAAGAGGGTCGCCACTCCCGACCCTACAGAGATCGAGGACCCTATGCGCCGCACTGGAAGGAGCTGGTTGACGGATTCCCAGAACTGTGGCCCTCCTGCGCGTTGGCAGAAGGCAAGTGGATGGCCGCGGAGGTACTTCTCCTTGATAATGTCCAGCTAGAGCCCGCCCTTGTTATTAGCAATACGCCACAACCATTTGGACAGTAGGGCAACATTCATGCACTTGGAGGACATGATGCCAAGACCACCTGGTCCTTGGGGCAACAAATGTCTGACCACCATACCATGTGGTACTTTTGCTTGTTTCCCTCGCCCGCTAAAAAAAACCTTGATATGAATTTGGCGATCTCATCGTGCAAGGTTTCATGGAGGCTATAGAAGCTCATGATAAACATGGGGAGACTCGACAAGAACGAGTTGATCAGGATCGTCCGAGCCACCTGGGAGAGCCACCTGCCCTGCCAACGCTCCACTCGATGTTATATCTTGGTCACATATGGCCGAAGATCCGTACCGAAAGGTGGGAGTCACTAATGGAGATTCCCAAATATATGGTTGGGAAATCCCCGAGGGGGCAGTTGAGACGGCCTTCAATGCTCTGACTTTCCTCGGCGGAGTAACTAAGGACCTGATACGTCTCCGTCGTATCTATAATTTTTGATTGTTCCATGCCAATATTCTACAACTTTTGCATACTTTTGGCAACTTTTTATACTATTTTTGGGACTAACATATTGATCCAGTGCCCAGTGCCAGTTCCTGTTTGTTGCATGTTTTTTGTTTCGCAGAAAATCAATATCAGACGGAGTCCAAACGGGATAAAATCTTACGGAGATTTTTTTGGAATATATGTGTTTTTTTGGATAAAGAATCAACTCGAGACGATGCTCGAGGGGCCCACAAGGACGGAGGGTGCGCCCCAGGGGGTAGGGCGCGCCCCTGGACCTTGTGGCCACCCGTAAGGCGGTTGGTGCCCTTATTCTAGCGCACGAAAGCTAATATCCGGATAAAAATCGTGTTAAAATATCAGCCCAATCGGAGTTACGGATCTCCGGGAATTCAAGAAACGGTGAGAGGCCAGAATCTGGGAACGCAGAAACATAAGGAAACAGAGAGAGAGAGAGATCCAATCTCGGAGGGGCTCTCACCCCTTCGCCTCCATGGAGGCCATGGACCAGAGGGGAAACCCTTCTCCCATCTAGGGGGAAGGTCAAGGAAGAAGAAGGAGGGGGGCTCTCTCCCCCTCTCTCCCGGTGGCGCCGGAACGCCGCCTGGGCCATCATCGTGACCGCAATCTACACCAACAACTTCGCCACCGTCATCACCAACTCTCCCCCTCTATGCAGCGTTGTAACACCTCTTCTCCCCGCTGAAATATCTACTTAAACATGGTGCTCAACGCTATATATTATTTCCCAATGATGTATGGCCATCCTATAATGTTTGAGTAGATCCGTTTTGTCCTATGGGTTCATTGATGATCATGATTGGTTTGAGTTGCATGTTTTATTATTGGTGTTGTCCTATGGTGCTCTCCATGTCGCGCAAGCGTGAGGGATCCCCGCTGTAGGGTTTGCAATATGTTCATGGTTTGCTTATTGTCTGTGTTGCGTGAGTTATAGAAACACAAACACGGATAAGTGGGTCATGGCATATGGGAATAAAGAGGACTTGATACTTTAATGCTATGGTTGGGTTTTACCTTAATGATCTTTAGTAGTTGCAGATGATTGCTAGAGTTCCAATCATGAGTGCATATGATCAAAGAAGAGAAAGTATGTTAGCTCATGCCTCTCCCTCATATAAAATTGCAATAATGATTACCGGTCTAGTTATCAATTGCCTAAGGAAAAATAACTTTCTTGTGACAAAAAGCTCTCTACTAAAACTAACTTAGTTGTGTCTTTATCTAAACAGACCCTAGATTTTATTTACATGCTCTTTATTATCTTGCAAACCTAGCCTACAACACCTAGAATGTACTTCTAGTTTCATACTTGTTTTAGGTAAAGCAAACATTAAGCATGCGTAGAGTTGTACCGGTGGTCGATAGAACTTGAGGGAATATTGTTCTACCTTTAGCTCCTCATTGGGTTCGACACTCTTACTTATCAAAATAGGCTACAACTGATCCCCTATACTTGTGGGTTATCAAGACCTTTTTCTGGCGCCGCTGCCGGGGAGCAATAGCGTGGGGTGAATATTCTCGTGTGTGCTTGTTTGCTTTATAACTAAGTAGATTTTATTTGCTGTTCTAAGTTGTTCTCTATCTTTAGTTATGGATATCGAACATGAAATACCAAAAAAATTAGGTGTACTTGCTACTCATGCAGATGGGGAACCTCCTAAAACCCTCGATGCTCATTATGTGAAAGATATTATGCACTACTTTAATAATCCTGAGAAAACCCCATTAAATTATGTAATGGGAGACATGATGGATCAACGTGAATACTTTAGGGATTATCGCTTGACTCAAAAAGGGAAACTATTATGGGATCAAATTCATATGTTGCATTGGTATGCTCGGCAACTATGCTTGGGATATGATTTTACTTGTTGCTCTAGGATGAAGGCTCCACACCTTCCCTTTTCATGCAAATTTAATGATAATGAAACCTTGGGTTCTTATGCTAATGGTATATATGATTACTATGATGTGGAACGAAAGAAGAATTCGTTGCTTTTAAGGGTGCTTATGAAATTGAATCTTTGTTTGAAAAGTATGAAGCTTTTGATGATGATGTTTATAGGCCTGGAAATTTTGCTATGAGAATTATGAATATAATGCCGATATTGATGTGAGAAAGTCTCCGCTGTCCAAGAAGAGACTAATATTTTGCAGGAAACTATGGAAGAAGAAATTGATGACACTGTGAGCTCATTGGATGAAAAAGATGAGGAAGAGAGCGAAGAACAAAAGGAGGAAGAGCGGATTGATCACCCATGCCCACCTTCTAATGAGAGTAACTCTTTATCACATACATTGTTTAATTCCCCTTCGTGCTTACCGAAGGATGATTGCTATGATAATTGCTATGATCCCTTTGATTCGTTTGAAATATCCCTTTTTGATGAACTTGATGCTTTCTATGCTTGTGGTCATGATGCCAATATGAATTATGATTATGGAGATGAACTTGCTATAGTTCCTTATGTTAAGAATGAAATTGTTGCTATTGCACCCACGCATGAAAGTCCTATTATCTTTTTGAATTCTCCCAACTACACTATATCGGAGAAGTTTGCGCTTATTAAGGGTTATATTGATGGGTTGCATTTTACTATTGCACATGATGATTTTGATAGATATAATATGCATGTGCTTGCTGCTCCTACTTGCAATTATTATGAGAGAGGAACTACATCTCCGCCTCTCTATGTTTCCAATACAATAAAATTGCAAGAAACTGCTTATGCTATGTATTGGCCTTTACTTGATGTGCATGAATTGTTCTTTTATGACATGCCGATGCATAGGAAGAGAGTTGGACTTATTTGTTGCATGATATATGTTACTTTGTGCTCACTACTAAATCAGAAATCATTGCTAATTAAAATTGGCTTTGATATACCTTGGGATCTAGGTGGATCCATTACTTGAGCACTATATGCCTAGCTTAATGGCTTTAAAGAAAGCGCTGCCAGGGAGACAACCCGAAAGTTTTAGAGAGTCATTTATTTCTGTTGAGTGCTTTTATAAATTTTAAAAACAAAAAAATAAAGTGGGGAACCTAAAACTTTTCAAAAAAGAAAAGTGAAAGTAAGAAGGACGAGCGTCGTTGAAGTGGGGGAGCTCCTTGAACTTTGTTCATGCCCATGGAAACTTTGCAAATCTTGAATTACAGAAACTTTTCAACAAAAATAAATATCCCCTTGTATAAATTCATTGTATTATAAAAATAACGTGCCAAGATTTGCCTTTAGGATGATTAGATTGCTTGTTTGGTTTGTGTAGTGCAAAAACAGAAACTTTGGCTGTAGCGCGTGAATTTACACTTTTTACTGGAAAATCAAACGCTTCTGAATTTTTTTGCACAGTAATTCTATACAAATTGTTTATTTTTTCCTAATTTTCAGAATTTTTGGAGTTACAGAATTGATGTTCAGATTACTACAGACTGTCCTGTTTAAGACAGATTCTGTTTTTGATGCATTGTTTTGCTAGTTTTGATGAAACTATCGATTTTATCGGTAGTATAAGCCATAGAGAAGTTATAATACAGTAGCTACAATGCAAAAATAAAATATGAATGAGTTTGCAACAGTACTTGGAGTGGTGATTTGTTTTATTATACTAACGGATCTCACGAGGGTTTTGTTAAGTTTTGTGTGATTGAAGTTTTCAAGTTTTGGGTGAGACCACGATGGATGAAGGAATAAGGAGTGGCAAGAGCCTAAGCTTGGGGATGCCCGAGGCACCCCAAGGTAATATTCAAGGACTCCCAAGCAACTAAGCTTGGGGATGCCCCGGAAGGCATCCCCTCTTTCTTCTAACGACCATCGATAATTTTACTTAGAGCTATATTTTTATTCGTCACATGATATGCGTAAATCTTGGAGAATCGTGTGCTTTTTCTTTTTCTTTTAATAATGCACCATGCTGGTATGAGATAGTCCTTGGTTGATTTATAGAATGCAATGATAAAATTGTGACGACAACACCTCGGAGCTCAACTCCCCGGGACACTGCCACAACCCCTAAATGACAGGAGGCACCAAGAACAATGTTCTCGTCACAAATCCATCGGAACGATTCCAAGATACCCGCGTGATCCTAAATTTTTTTTTAGTGAAATTTGAGGGGAGAATAGTCAAAACTTCTACGTCAGGAGACCTCACCAGAGCGACGAAGGGACTGAGGAGTAAAAAGAATCCTACTCTCCGATATATATAATCCTAAGACTCAAAACATTTTTATTCTAGACTCAACAACGCCAGCGATTCGATCAAGCAGGGGGCTCCTAAGTCGGGGATGGCTCTGATTACCAACTTGTAACGCCCACGATGCGGCTATATCTCCCACGTGTCGAGGCACGACTTAGAGGCATAACCGCATAGTGGTTTTGCGGCAAGAAGGGTCATCTTCACACAATCCCATGTAATGAACAAGAATGGGATAAAGAGTTGGCTTACAATCGCCACTTCACACAATACATAAATATCATCATACATCATCCAAAATACAATCATATAGACCGACTACGGTCAAAATCCAGATGAAAATAAGACAACCCCAAATGCTAGATCCCCGATCGTCCCAACTGGGCTCCACTACTGATCATCAGGAAAAGACACATAGTAACGACCACGTTCCTCGTCAAACTCCCACTTGAGATCGACGCCATCATCTGCACTGGCATCGTCGGCACCTGCAACTGTTTTAGTAGAATCTGTGAGTCACGGGGACTCAGCAATCTCACACCCGCGAGATCAAGACTATTTAAGCTTGTAGTAAAAGGAGGAGTAGTGAGGTGGAGCTGCGGCGGAAAAAGCATATATATGGTGGCTAACTTGCGCAAATGAGAGCGAGAAGAGAAGCAACGGAACGGACCTCATCTAACAATGACCAAGAAGTGATCTTGAACACCTACTTACGTCATACATAACACAGACCGTGTTCACTTCCCGGACTCCGCCGAGAAGAGACCATCACGGTTACACACGCACTTGGTGTATTTTAATTGGGTCAAGTGACAAGTTATCTACAACCGGACATTAACAAATTCCCATCTGCCTCATAACCGCGGGCACGGCTTTCGAAAGATATTACCCTGCAGGGGTGTCCCAACTTAGCCCATCATAAGCTCTCACGGTCAACGAAGGATAAACCTTCCCCCGGAAAGACCCGATCAGTCTCGGAATCCCGGTTTACAAGACATCTCGACAATGGTAAAACAAGACCAGCAAAGCCGCCCGAATGTGCCGACAAATCCCGATAGGAGCTGCACATATCTCGTTCTCAGGGCACACCGGATGAGCAGTCCGTACAACTAAAACCAATCCTCGAGTTTCCCCAAGGTGGCGCTGCAAAGGGCTCTAGTTTGGACCAGCACTCAGAGGAACACTGGCCCGGGGGTTTAAAATAAAGATGACCCTCGGGCTCTAGAAAACCCGGGGGAAAAGGTATAGGTCGCAAATGGTAAAACCAAGGTTGGGCCTTGCTGGAAGAGTTTTATTCAAGGCGAACTGTCAAGGGGGTCCCATAAATCACCCGACCGCGTAAGGAACGCAAACTCAAGGAACATAATCCCGGTATAACAGTAACTAGGGCGGCAAGAGTGGAACAAAACACCAGGCATAAGGCCGAGCCTTCCACCCTTTACCAAATATATATATATATATGCATTAATTAAATAAGAGATATTGTGATATCCCAACATATCCATGTTCCGACATGGAACAAACTTCAACTTCACCTGCAACTAGCAACGCTATAAGAGGGGCTGAGCAAAAGCGGTAACATAGCCAACAACGGTTTGCTAGGAAAGGATGGTTAGGGCTGACATGGCTAAAATGGGAGACATGATAAAGCAAGTGATAGGTAGCGAGCATGGCAATAGAGCGAACAACTAGCATAGCAAAGATAGAAGTGATTTCGAGGGGTGGTCATCTTGCCTGCAAGATTCTCAGATTTGTCGAAAGCTTGATCCTCGTAAGCGTACTCGATAGGTTCCTCGTTCACGAACTCGTCTCCCGGCTCTACCCAAGACAAGAACACAAACAAACGGAACCACAATCAACAACGAGGAATGCGCAAGCAACATGATGCAAAACATGTATGATATGCAAGATATGATATGCGATGCATATGCATGCTCCGGAAGAAAAAAGATGAACATGGCAGTAACTTGGCAAACCAAGCATGCCACTGGAAAGATGAGGTGATTTCGGTCGAAATCGATATAAAGATCACCGGAATCGGATGCACGGTTTGCAAATGGCGAGCAAAACAAGAATCACTAATCTGCGATAAACAGCAAGATAGCACTTAAAATGCAACAAGCAACAATGCTACGGCACCCCAACATAGCAAAAAAGCACATGGCAGTTATCTACAGGAGATGTTTGACAAAAGATGAACACTGAGCTACAGCTAGTTCACAACATATCAAGCTCAAACAAGCATGGCAAAAGTGCAAAAGATTACAGGTTCACAGACTTAGTGAAAAACTGGACATGGCAGTAAACAGCATCAGGTAGCAATATTCAGAGCACGAAATCAACATGCTAAAGGAACTTAACATAGCAAAACAAGGCATGGTAGTGTTCTACTAAATGCACATGACAAAAGTCCCTTACTGACCATAAGCCAAAAAGGACCAGAAGAAATGATGGCAAGCATGTTAACATGGCAAGTTTCGTTATCAGGTTTCAGACTTAGCAGAAAACAGAGCATGGCAGAAATATTAATATGTAGGCCTCTTTGTGAGCTTGATGCACTCACTACAGAGCAATTCATGACAAACCAAGCATACCTACAGCAAGAGGGCATGATTATGAAGCTAACCATGGCAAGAACAATTGCATAGCATGTATGGATCAACTACAATAAGCTTGGCAATAATGCATGTCATGTTAAGAATCTGCCAGAAATATTTTATAGCAGAAGTAGAGCAAGATAGAGTCATGCTATGGCACTCCATAATTTCAAACAATTGCAGGAATGGATCAATTACAACTATAGCTACAAAACATCCTTACTGAACATCTCCAAAATATGCATGGATCTCTCTGTAGCATCAAGTTTACATGGCAACAAAATTACAGCAGACAAGGACCTGGAGAAATCACTGTCCCTGAAATCAGAAATATTACGGGGCCTACTTTGCATGCTTGTGCTAGTCACCACAGAGATCACAAAAATACATGGACTACACCACTGGAAAGATAGATGGCATACTTCAAAACACATGTAGAGCTCATGCTCAAAAGATGCACAGATTAAATGATACAAAAATAACAAATCTCCAAGTTCTGATAAGAACCAGAGAATAACAGCAACTAGCCCTCTTTCAACGAAGATTTGTGCATCAATATGACCTCTAATTAACATGATGCAATTGAACAAAATGAAGAGCATCACGAGAAGAACAATTTGACATATTATACGCGTGAATCGGAGCTACATGCAAGAAGTTATCGCATCTCGAACAGGAGCACATGCTGAAGATTTTTCCAGACTTGGAGAAAAAAAGAGGTTCGAGGGAAGTCAACGGGCACGTACTGGATCGATCGGATCTGGGCTACAGGAGCTCGACGGCGCTCGGGGCTCCGATGGGCTGCACCGCCGGCGGGAGGAAGGAGGGCGGCGCGAGGAGAGGAGGCCGGAGGCGGGGTCGCCGGCGGCGCGGTCGCCGGCGGCGGGGGCGGCGCGACCGCGGCGGCGGAGCTCCGTGCCGGCGGCGGCGACGGGCGGCGGCCGGAGGAGGCGGCAGGCGCGGGGCGCGGTGCGGCGGCGAACGGGCCGTTGGGCCCGCGGCGGGCTTCGCGGGCCGGTGCGGTGGGTGGCCGGAGACGGGACACGTGGCGCGCTGCGATTCGTCCGCCGGCGCGGGCGGACGTGTCCGGCGCGGGCGGACGTTGTCCGGCGGCGCGAGGTGGAAGACGCTAGGGTTAGACTGCGATTTCGTTTTTCGGGATGCCCACATATTTATAGGTAGAGGGAGCTAGGAGGCTCCAAATGAGGTGCGGTTTTCGCCCACACGATCGAGATCGAACGACCTAGAGCATGGAAGAGAGTTTGGTGGGTTTTGGGCTGGTTTTGGAGGGTTTTTTTTCTGGACACTCAAATGGACTTTGCGGATGCCCGGTTAACCGTTGGAGTACCAAACGACCTCCGAATGGAACGAAACTTGACCGGTGGTTTCCGGGTGGTATAATAAGACCACTTGACAAGCCTCGGTCCATTCCGAGAAAGTTTGACACACGCACACGAAAGAAAACAAGAGGGGTGCACCGGAGGAGATAGGAGCGCCGGATTGGAAAACGGACAACGGGGAAAATGCTCGGATGCATGAGACGAACACGTATGCGAATGCAATGCACATGATGACATGATATGAAAATGCATGACATGACAAAATACAAAACGAAAAACAAAACCCGACAACGGAGGGAAAAACATATCACATAGCCGGAAATGGCAAGAGTCGGAGTTACAAATATGGCAAGTTACATGCGGGGTGTTACATCTTTGCACTTCACTTATATCTTTTGAGTATGGCTTTATAGATGCTTCATGAGTTTCACTTATAGCATTTGAAGTTTGGATTGCGTGTTTCCCTACACATAGAAAACCACCATTTATAGAATGCTCTTTTGCTTCACTTATATTTGTTAGAGCGTGGGCATATGTTTTCTAGAAAGAGTTAAACTCTCTTGCTTCACTTATATCTATTTAGATAGTTGACAGGAATTGGTCATTCACATGGTTAGTCATAAAATCCTACATAAAACTTGTAGATCACCGAATATGATATATTTGATTCCTTCCAATAGTTTTGCGATATAAAGATGGTGATATTAGAGTCATGCTTGTGAGTAATTGTAGACTTGTAGAAATACTTATGTTGAAGTTTGTGATTCCCGTAGCATGCACGTATGGTGAACCGTTATGTAACGAAGTCGGAGCATGATTTATTTATTGATTGTCTTCCTTATGAGTGGCGGTCAGGGACGAGCGATGGTCTTTTCTTACCAATCTATCCCCCTAGGAGCATGTGTCTAATGCTTTGTTCCGATAGCTTCTAGACTTTTGCAATAAGTATGTGAGTTCTTTATGACTAATGTTGAGTCCATGGATTATACGCACTCTCACCCTTCCATCATTGCTAGCCTCTTGGATATCGTGCATTGCCCTTTCTCACCTCAAGAGTTGGTGCAAACTTCGCCGGTGCATCCAAACCCCGTGATACGATACGTTCTATCACACATAAGCCTCCTTATATCTTCCTCAAAACTGCCACCATACCTACCTATCATGGCATTTCCATAGCCATTCCGAGATATATTGCCATGCAACTTCCATCATCATCATATACATGACTCAAGCATTCATTGTCATATTGCTTTGAATGATCGTAAGATAGCTAGCATGATGTTTTCATGGCTTGTCCGTGTTTTGATGTCATTGCTACGCTAGGTCATTGCACATCCCGGTACACCGCCGGAGGCATTCATATAGAGTCATATCTTTATTCTAGTATGGAGTTTTAATATTGAGTTGTAAGTAAATAAAATTGTGATGATCATCACTATTAGAGCATTGTCCCAGTGAGGAAAGGATGATGGAGACTATGATTCCCCCACAAGTCGGGATGAGACTCCGGACGAAAAAATAAAAAATAAAAAAAGGCAAAAAAAGAGAGGGCCCAAAAAAACAAAAAAAAAACAAAAAATGAGAGAAAAGGAGAGAAGGGGCAATGCTACTATCCTTTTACCACACTTGTGCTTCAAAGTAGCACCATGTTCTTCATAGAGAGAGTCTCCTATGTTGTCACTTTCATATACTAGTGGGAATATTTCATTATAGAACCTGTCTTGTATATTCCGATGATGGGCTTCCTCAAATGCCCGAGGTCTTCATGAGCAAGCAAGTTGGATGCACCCCACTTTATTTTCAGTTTGAGCTTTCATACACTTATATCTCTAGTGCATCCGTTGCATGGCAATCCCTACTCCTCGCATCGACATCGATTGATGGGCATCTCCATAGCCCATTAATTTGCCTAGTTGATGTGAGACTTTCTCCCTTTTTGTCTTCTCCACACAACCTCCACCATCATATTCTATTCCACCTATAGTGCTATATACAGGGCTCATGCTCATGTATTGCGTGAAAGTTGAAAAGGTTTGAGAACATCAAAAGTATGAAACAATTGCTTGGCTTGTCATCGGGGTTGTGCACGATTTGAATATTTTGTGTGGTGAAGATGGAGCATAGCCAGACTATATGATTTTGTAGGGATAACTTTCTTTGGCCATGTTATTTTGAGAAGACATGATTGCTTTATTAGTATGCTTGAGGTATTGTTGTCTTAATGTCAAATGATAGACTATTGCTTTGAATCACACGTGTCTTAATATTCATGCCATGATTAGATTATGTGATCAAGATTATGATAGGTAGCATTCCACATCAATTTTTTTTATCATTTACCTACTCGAGGACGAGCAGGAATTAAGCTTGGGGATGCTGATACGTCTCCATCGTATCTATAATTTTTGATTGTTCCATGCCAATATTCTACAACTTTTGCATACTTTTGGCAACCTTTTATACTATTTTTGGGACTAACATATTGATCCAGTGCCCAATGCCAGTTCCTGTTTGTTGCATGTTTTTTGTTTCGCAGAAAATCCATATCAGACAGAGTCCAAACGGGATAAAAACTTACGGAGATTTTTTTTTGGAATATATGTGATTTTTGGGAAAAAGAATCAACGTGAGACGATGCTCGAGGGGCCCACAAGGACGGAGGGCGTGCCCCTGGACCTTGTGGCCACCCCGTAAGGCGGTTGGTGCCCTTCTTCTGGCGCAAGAAAGCTAATATTCAGATAAAGTCATGTTACAATTTCAGCCCAATCGGAGTTGCGGATCTCCGGGAATTCAAGAAACGGTGAAAGGCCAGAATCTGGGAACGCAGAAACATAAGGAAACAGAGAGAGAGATCCAATCTCGGAGGGGCTCTCGCCCCTCCGCCACCATGGAGGCCATGGACCAGAGGGGAAACCCTTTTCCCATATAGGGGAGGGTTAAGGAAGAAGAAGAAGGAGGGGCGCTCTCTCCCCCGGTGGTGCCGGAACACCGCCTGGGCCATCATCGTGACCGCAATCTACACCAACAACTTCACCGCCGTCATCACCAACTCTCTCTCCCCCTATATGCAGTGGTGTAACACCTCTTCTCCCTACTGTAATCTCTACTTAAACATGGTGCTCAACGCTATATATTATTTCCCAATGATGTATGGCCATCCTATGATGTTTGAGTAGATCCCCTTTGTCCTATGGGTTCATTGATGATCGTGATTGGTTTGAGTTGCATGTTTTATTATTGGTGCTGTCCTATGGTGCTCTCCGTGCTGCGCAAGCGTGAGGGATCCCTGATGTAGGGTTTTCAATATGTTCATGGTTTGCTTATTGTCTGTGTTGTGTGAGTGATAGAAACACAAACACGGATAAGTGGGTCATGGCGTATGTGAATAAAGAGCACTTGATACTTTAATGCTATGGTTGGGTTTTACCTTAATGATCTTTAGTAGTTGCGGATGCTTGCTAGAGTTCCAATCATGAGTGCATACTATCCAAGAAGAGAAAGTATGTTAGCTTATGCCTCTCCCTCATATAAAATTGCAATAATGATTACCGGTCTAGTTATCGATTGCCTAGGGACAAATAACTTTCTTGTGACAAAAAGCTCTCTACTAAAACTAACTTAGTTGTGTCTTTATCTAAACAGCCCCTAGATTTTATTTACCTGCTCTTTATTATCTTGCAAACCTAGCCTACAACACCTACAAAGCACTTCTAGTTTCATACTTGTTCTAGGTAAAGCGAACATTAAGCGTGCGTAGAGTTGTATCGGTGGTCGATAGAACTTGAGGGAATATTTGTTCTACCTTTAGCTCCTCGTTGGGTTCGACACTCTTACTTATCGAAAGAGGCTACAACTGATCCCCTATACTTGTGGGTTATCAGGACCATAACTTCACTCTTAGCAAAGTTGATGCTTAAAACCGACATCTGCTGGAAGCAGAGCAAGAGGAATTTCAGGTTGGCTATATCGTTGTCAGACCCTTCGACCATGATAATCGTGCCATCCGCATATTGCAAGAAGGAGACCCCTCCAGGGCCACCAGATGCGGGATGATGCCACGGATGTGGCCGGCCGCCTTGGCCAAGACCAGAATGGCGGCCAGGGCATCAACCACCATGGTGAACAGGAAGGGGATAAAGGGGTTGCCCTACCTGACTCCACAAAGTGAGGGGAAGAAAGGACCCACCTCGCTATTAATGTTGATGGCAGTGCGGCCACTAGACACCAATTGCATGACGCGCGTCACCCAGCGGTCATCGAAGCCCTTGGGAAGGAGGACTTCTCATAAGAAGGGCCAATGTAGCATGTCGTAGGCCTTATGGAAGTCGATCTTAAGGAAGGCAGCCTTTTGCCGTTTTCTTTTGACTTCGTGAAGGACTTCATGAAATACAAGCACCCCATCCAGAATGAAATGTCCTTGGATGAAGGTGGATTGGTTGGGGTGTGTCAAGGTGTCTGCCAAGAGGGCCGCCCTATTGGTGTAAGCCTTGGCCATAATTGTTGGGGAACGCAGTATTTCAAATTTTTTACCTACGATCATGCAAGATCTATCTAGGAGTTGCATAGCAACAAGCGGGGAGAGTGTGTCCACGTACCCTCGTAGATTGAAAGCGGAAGTGTTTAGTAACACGGTTGATGTAGTCGAATGTCTTCGCGATCCAACCGATCCAAGCACCGAACGTACGACACCTCCGCGTTCAGCACACGTTCAGCTCGATGACGTCCCTCGATCTCTTGATCCAGTTGAGGACGAGGGAGAGTTCCATCAGCACGACGGCGTGGCAACGGTGATGATGAAGTTACCGGCGCTGGGCTTCGCCTAAGCACTACGACGATATGACCGAGGTGTGTAACTATGGAGGGGGCACCGCACACGGCTAAGAGAAGGCTTGGTGTGCCTTTGGGGTGCCCCCTCCCACGTATATAAAGGGGGGAGGAGAGGAGGCCGGCCATAGGCGGGCGCGCCATAGGGAGGAGTCCTACTTGGACTCCCGGTCCAAGTAGGATTCGCCCCCCTTTCCTATTCCAACTAGGAGAAGGAGGGAAGGGGAAGGAGGGGGCGCCGCCCCCTCCCACTACAAAAAATACACTTCCATGATGATACGTGTTTGTCACAGTAGGTCACGTTTTCTGTTATGCATGTACATCCATGACGATTTTATGACAGAATCAAGATACTCATTTGTTAGAAGCAACTCCACTACCACCCCCTCCAACACTCTAGCTCTGTCTCTCTCCCAACCTTATTCCTCTCCTACACATAGGCATGGATGCCGATCGATCTCCCTTAATACATAAGGTAGGCCTCTGTCCTCCTCCATAAATATACCAGCCATTGTACCTCTATAATTAATTAGGCCTCCCCCACCACACACCGATAGTCGAGCGTTGTAGGAAGGTATCCATGCCACAGAGACAAACTGCACCTGTTCCCTCTCACGTTCCAGTAGGCCAGCCACTCTATATCTTTGACGTGGGCACACACAAATTCGATGGCACTCTTTATCGATTGCGCGCGCGCACACACACACACACATCATCCCTCTCTTCGATTCTATGGATACCTCAAGCCGATGATACCTCCACTCTCTTCTCGTGGATCGCCCCCTCTATATATATGGTATATCCAGTACTCTATTTCACACACATTGCATATGTTACATTTTTTGATTGACCCCCCCAAAACACTCAAGAACCCACACACTATATCTCTCTATGTTTGTATCTCTCTCACACAACCCCACGTAGGTGGTGTACGTACCCGAAGAGAATAGGTGCACGTACTCACGCTTTGTGCCCAGCCACACCCGCGCGGGTACACGGTGGAGCTCATTTCTGTACGAAATGGCAGCCCACGTGCTAATTTGAACGCGTGTAGCGGTTGTTTACCTACGGAGGTCGTGTACCACGCGTGCACGAAACAAAGTTCGACTTGATGCATTGGCGCATTATTTTTAAATAAAGTTATATCGCTCAATGGCACGTACACAGAATAAAAAACGATTTTTATGAAGAAAAAGGTAGTCCGCTCCACTATATACAATGGAGCCTGTCTGCCTAGGTTTGTCTCTCTTCAGAGTATCTCACACAAGGCGGCGGTGGCCTCTCTCGCTCTCACCGTTGGTCACTGATCCGGCCGCATCCCGTCCGCCGGCGGAAAGGGAGGATGTGCATTGTTTCTCCGTTCGACGGCACCAAGGCAGCATGTCCCGATCTGCGGTACCCGCCGTTCTCTCTGACCAAGCTCCGACGCGGTAGGGCCTACGCCACCTGCTCGCTGCCGCAGTATGGGCAGACCCTGCCCACCGCCGCTCACCTAGTTACATCCCGACGACCCCCAGGTATCCCCTCCGGCCTTGCTCCACTGCCCGTCTTCCCACATCGCTGCATGTGGATCTTCCATAGTTCTTTGCCCAAAATGTAGCTCGTCCGGCGTACTTTCCATATTGCAATCTCATCCTCACACCATTTTAGACAAACACAACCGTGTTGTTATCTTCCCTTATTACATGGAACATGCTTCTTTTTGTCGGCGTATGTGTCTTCAACTCGTATTATTGGCCAGTAATTGTTTCCTTTCTACCTCTTTTTTGCAAACATGGCTATCCATTTCACCTCGTTGCTATTGCGACCTTTTGGTGAACTGCACAAATCACTTTTTTCTTAAGAATGTTTTGTGCAGTTGTACTAAAATGTCACACAGGAAACGTCTCTACATTTCAGTGCGACTGCACAAAGGGAGATTGGTTTTGCTCTATCCTCCTCATCCAACTCCGAGCCTAATCTTCTCCAACTATTTGCTTAATCTTCTCCAACTAGTTAGTCTTAAGAGAGACTGCAAAGGTGACGCACTTCTATTTGTGTGTTTATTGTTTCATCAGCAGTCCTCTATTATCGTAATCACACTTAATATCTTTGGAACAGGGACGCTCAGCTCTATTTTAGTGGAACTGCACAAAATGATCGGAATGTTGCATGCACCAGACAACTACTTTTTTCCCAACATGCCTTGTTGATTTAGACAAAGCTGGGGGGACATTGCTGCCAATGAAAGCGTGGATCAATTTTAGTTTAACACCTTCTCACAACTTTGTCTTCAGTTGTGATGTAAATATTAGCTCTGATCTGCTAATCATTGATATGCATTAGCAAGGAAGTTAGTTTTTTATTGTTTCCGAAAGAGCATCGATGGCAAGACACACGGAACAAAAGCTGAAAGCTCAGAGCATTGTACAATTTCATGTTGCTGGAAAATTATTTGTATAGTACGTCAATTATGTAAACAAATGCTGGAAGCTTGATAGCATTACCAGAAGCCTCTTCAGCATGTGGGTCCATGTGCCATGCACAAAATTATACTCCTCCGTTAATAAATATTTATCTTTTTACAAATTTCAAATGGGCATATTTTAGAGTGTAGATTCACTCATTTTGCTTTGTATGTAGTCACTCGTTGAAATCTCTAGAAAGACAAATACTCCGAAGTATATTTAAGAACTGAGGGAGTAGTGCACAACCGCATGGGAGACTCAGCCCGGTCGTTGCACCGCATTAATAGTGAGTAATGAGCAGTCAAATCATAAGCCCCACCTTTCCCACTGTAAGTTGCTTGGAAGAAGCAACCATCAATACGCTCTTCTTTGAATCCGCTCATACTACTCCATCCGTCACTGTTTATAGAGCGTGCTTAAAAAAAATCTCTGGGACCAAGGCGATTAGCGATTGGCCTGAAAAATAGCATTGGTAGTTATAGCACGGCGTCTATTACTAGAGGAAATAATGCGTACACACATGCATGCAGTGCTTCCACCATGGGTACACACATGCATGCACTTACTCCACTCCGTAGTACACTGAAAGAAAATTGTGGACTTGATTACGGTTACCACGCCCTAATTAATTGAGCATTAAACCAAACACGTCTAAAGTCTCTCTGGTGATGGAAATGCATTGAGAGAAATGCATCAGAATGAAGCGCGCCCTGTAAACTATGACAGAGGGAGGAGTAGTATGAAGGTGCAAAACCAAGTACGCGTATGGCCAGTCGGTCAACGCACCTCATCTTGGCATATCACTGACATGTGGGACCGGAGTGTGAGCAAACCGATCTCAATTGATGGCAAAAATGGCCAACCCGCCGTTCCTTGAGAGAGACGAGGAGCGAGAACACACAGACGGGCTCGCACGGAGGCCAAGATATATTCGAGCATGGTTGATCGATATCCTCATTACATGTTCGATTTTTTTAATACTATACTATTGGGCTGCCGTTTTCCGCCCTTCTCCCGAATAAATGTGTACTTTATCAGAGATTAAAATAAAATAAGAGTACAGACGCTCCACCATGCGGTTCTAGTAGTAGTACTACTCGTACTACTAAACCTTGCGCCTGGCTCTTCGCCTCTTCATGAAGTCGAACAATGATGGTACTCCGCATGTTGGGTACTACAGTGTATGCCTCTGGCAATCTAACACCGAATGAACTGATGCATGTCCACCGCCTGGGCGAGGGTAGGTTGCATTAGTCAAAAGGCGTAAGTGAGCTTCACCTTGTCCTGCAAGCTTCTCCTCGTTCTACGAGTTGACGAGACACACCAAAAAATAGTGCTAGTCCATACTCCCTCCTTTCTGCTTAATATGGATTAATATTTTTTGCGGGTAAATGAGAGAGCTTTATTCATATATAAGCATTCTTAGGACGATCAGCCAAGAGACTGGTCACTAGGAAGCGAGGTACCCCGCAAAAAAAAGAAGGAAGCGAGGTGTTTCATCAAGCCAGCTCTCGGCCACATTCAAAGTGCAGCAAGCACGGTTTGCACAAAGATGCGTCGCAAGGTTTGCTGACCTATTTACATGCTGAATAACAAAAAAAGAGGAAATATTACTGAGCGCTCCTATTTGTAACAAGATATGAGCGAGAATTGTGGCGAGTGTTCCATGCAATCAACTTCCATTATCACATGCGAGAACCCTCGAAGAGAACCAAATGTGTTGAAGATTGCTTTGTCACATTTTTATAATATAATAAGAGTGCAGACGCTCCTCCATCCAGTTCCTAGTAGTATAGTACATACCTCTATAGTAGTAGTACTAGTACTACTAGTAAACTTTGCGCTTGGCTGTTCGCCTCTTCGGGAAGTCGAATAATAATAGTACTAGTATAGTGTATGCTTCTGGCAATCTGACACCGAATTAACTGTTGCACGTCCACCGCCTGAGCGAGGGAGAGCTTGCATTAGTCAAAAGTTTCTCCTTGTCCTGCGAGCCACCGCGCGCAAGCTTCTCCCGTCCTGCAAGCTTCTCCTCGTTCGGCAAGTTGACGGGACACAACAAAGTAATGCTAGTCCATACTGCCTCCTTTCCGGTTAATATGGCTTAATTTCAAACGAGATAAATACACTATCTATCACTGTATATTTTTAAAAATACGGTCAGTGGACTTCATAATACGCTCATTGCACTCAATATATACATTTTTCGGTGTTTATACGGTCACTAGCTCACCCTGGCTCAGTATGTGTGTGCATGCACGTGTAGGTTGAGCACTTGAGCGTGACCGTGTGTGTTCCGACGTGTGCTCAGACATGCATGCATTAGGGCGTCATGCACGTTTTTGCGTCCATGTGTACGTGTGACTGTTGCATGCATGCACGAGGTTGTAGTCCCTCACATTCACATGTTCATAAGTCAATGCTTTGTCAAAATGTTGCATGCAAGGTTTAATCATTCATTGTTCACGCATGCATTCCCGATATTAATATGTTGGTAAAGACAATTTCTTGAGGAAAACGAGCCCATGAATTGATTACAAAGGGGACCAATAAGCCAGGACGGAGGGAGTACCAGTAGTGAACCGAAAGGAGGGAGTAGGTACTAGTAGTACAGTACTACATAACAACATGCAGTAACAAACTCCTCTATGCGCACCCTTTCTATGTGTCATGCAAGAAAATAGAGATAAGTATAAGTGAGACTCAGGAACGGTCATACACGTAGGGGGAGTACGTGTAGGGGCCACTAAGGAGCAGTCAAATCACACAGTAAGTTAGTCGGAAGAAGCAACCATCATTTCACTCTTCAATGACACGTACGCAATATAAAATGGTTGATATGGAGAGAAAAAGAAAACCACTATATATACACTAGCAGGAGCCTAAGCTACAAGCCTGCTTGCTTGGGTTGCTCTCTTCACAAGCATAGAACGACGGTGGCCACACCGCTGGTCACATATCTGGCCTGATACCGCCGCTGAGGGAAGGGAACAATGTTCTGCGTAGACGCAGTCGACATCGGCGAGGGAGAAAACCCACAGTCGGTGCGTCCCAATCGGGGGTCCCCGCGGTATGGGCTGATGCCGCGTCCCAACCGCCCTTCTAGCTACAGCCCGACGTCCCAGGTAGGAGTACATCTTCCTTTTGGAGCCGGCTTGCTCCACTGTCGCAGCTCCCCACGTAGCTCCATCTCCATGTAGATCTTTCTCTACTTCTACCGGCTTCTATTTGTGACGAGTTTATGTCTCATGGACTAGTGCCAGTACTATTATTCTAATCACACTTCTTCAATATCTTTGCCATCAGGGATGCGCAGCTCGATTTTAGTGGAACTGCACAAAAGCATCGTATGATCCAAGGGTGCCAGCCGTCTTTCGTTCGACAGGTTCTACCTAGCCAGGAAATTAAATCATGTTTAGGGTTTAAGTCGTAGTGACCCCATCAGTAGTTTTTCTTTTGTACACGCTCTCACAACATTTGTCTTTAGTTGTGAAGTAAAAATTGGTTATGATCTGTGAATCATTGAGATGCATCAGCATGCGTGTTAGTTTTCCTTTGTATTTGATGGAATGTTGTAACGGGGCAACCTTGGAGTAGGAATGAAAATGGAGTGGAAAGTTTTCCTTTTTCCGGAGAAAAAAATTGAAACGGAGAGAAAACAACGTTTCGTTTCGTTGGATCGCGCCATCGAGCAAAACCAACGTTTAAATCACGTCTTTCGCGTTCGTGTCTCACCCTCCTCCACGGCTCCACCCCACATGGTCGCTCGGCATGCCACTCACCGCAAACCTAGTATACGATAACTTTCCCACCTGCTTGTCGATGGATCGCGCCATGGAGTACTAGCACTACTGGAAGATATTGACGAGTTGGGGGAGGACAGCTAGCTGTAGCACGGACTCCCAAGAACTTTTTACATGCATGTTGTGGCCGGCTATTGCGACCTTTGAACGCGGAGCAGTCGCGTGCACTGGGAAGCGGCGCGGGCGGCACTCTCTCAGCCGGCGTGCCGCTTCAATGCCGGCGCCAGTGAGAGGTCGCGTCCGCTCTGGCCGAGCATGAATGCGGCACTGAACGTTTTGGGTGGGGAGCACGTGCGGGTGATGAAGAGGGTTCGGGTTGGTCAGGAGCAGGCGTGGCAGCGGTCCGGACGCCCGCAAACAAGAGATGTTGTACGTTAATATTGCTGCGTATATAATTAACAACGTAAATAATGTGCCAGTTGGAGAAATATGATTGGAGATGGAATTTTACGTAAACACGAATATGCATGTCTATGTCTATGTGTGTGTGCGCGACGACTCTCGCGACCTGGAAGCGAGGGCGTGTTTTTGATCGAGTTTTCTTTCTTGGTCAGTTTTCGTTTCTTTTTTTCGGGAACGCGTTTATTCTATTTAAAACTACTGCTATGGAGAGATTTTTTACTCCATTGTATATATAGCCTCTTGTTTGATAGGGTTTCTCGCATCTTGCTCTCTCACCCTCTCCATATCAAAACAAGATGACAGTGTCCACTCTATCTCTCTCCTCGCCGGTGGTCATTGATCCGGCCGAATCCCGCCCACTGCGGGAGGTGAGGAGATGAAGCGTTGACGTTGTCGCCGTCGGCGATGGAGGAAGCCGATGCGCACCGTCCTCTCAGAGCCGGCGCTGGCGCGGATGAAGGTCCTTCGCACCCTTGTTCGCTGACGCCGTGTGGGCAGATCCCGCCTGCTCGCCTAAGCGACATCTCGCCCACCTGAGGTATAACTTCTTGTACTGGTCCAGCTCCCCAGGTCGCTGCATGCGGGTTTTCTTCTATGCGACTACTCCCCAGCTCCGTCGGCTGGTCCAACATCACCTACTATTATAGAGGAAATGCCACTCGAAAAGTTGTCCTGATTTATGCCTCGGTGGAGGTATACATGTTGTTTCGACAAAAAGTACATGGTGGTTGTGTGGTCATTGTCCATATGCTCCTATTGCTGCTGCTAATCTAGTACTATCACTGGTTAAATGAAGAAGTGTTTTTTTCTCTCGGGTATCCTGGTTTAGTTCCCATCAAGATAATCATGATGCTTCTGTTTGTTGGTGTACTTTTCATTAATTCTTATTGACAATTCAGATGTCGTTGTTAATCTTGTACCACTGCCAAAACAAAGTAACAACACTATATACCTTTTTTATATTTTTGCAAACAGCGATGCGTATCTCCATACCCAGGCATGTCTTCCTCAATTTTAGTGGAACTGAACAAAATTGGATGGCTATTGTTGTTCGGCCTCACTGTCCTCTGCCACGTGGTTATTCCTTCCTCGAGCTTGATTAATGGGAAGAAACAGGCCATAGTGAGGATTTGTCGAACTTCATAGGTGCCTCACCAAAACTTGATGCCAAATGGATGATGCATCACCACGATGACCTATCGATGCTCATGGTTGCGCCTCATGGTTGCGTCGGCTGGTGAAGCTGATCGATTTTCGACGAAAAACAAGCTGTCTTCCATCAGTGCTCTTTGCTTGGTTGCATTGGAGACGCAGTCGTCTTTCACGTTGGTGCAATTTTATCACACAATTGGCTATGAACCAAATGTTTCCTTGAAGAAGGATCGACGTTGGTACTAAGAGCATAAGTTTTGTATTGATTTCTAAGCCTTCTCACAACTTTGTCTTCAGCTCCCCTGTAATTTTATTTATCCAGCTATTAACTTTGATTAAAAAAATGGTGTGGACTAAAAATCCGGAGGGACGTAGTAGCCCTCCATTTTTATTTACTCCGCATATTAGATTTGACTGAAGTCAAACTTTGTAAAGTTTGACCAAGTTTAGGCCGAACACAACAAACCATAATTATTGTGAGAGGGCAAACTGTACATACTCTCAAACCTTTCCGATAATTGAAATTAAAATTCTTTATTTGTACACACTCTCACATGTTTCCGATAATTTGGTGCATGTGTGGTTGTTCACTTAAGGGAGGGTAGTGTACCGCACGTGATGGACAGGAAGTGCGACCAGGACGCGTGGATCGTTAGTTCATCGGAAGTAGTAGTTTTCTTCACTGGTACGTTAAATAAAGAGTTTCGTTTCGTACTTACACAATTTAAAACGATTGTTATGGAGAGAATAAGAAAACCACTCCACTATATATTAGTATTATACACGAGTACTATATGGACGCAGCTTCATTGACTTAGTGCACCTGCCTTTGGGTGTATGATAGGTGGGCCCAAAATGTGGCTGGCCCACCTGTCATACAGCCAAAGGCAGGTGCAGTTAATGCACCGGAGCTCAGTCCGTAATACAGTATATATGTAGTACACTATATAAGCTGGAGCCTCAGCGCTTGTTCGCTAGGGTTTGCACTCTCCACACTCTCGCCGCACTACACACACATATATATATATATACACGCTGGAGGCTCAACGTTCCTTTGCTAGGGTTTGCTATATTTATAGTCTCTCACCCTCTTCACCAGATCTATACAAGACTGCGTTAGCCTCTGTCTCTCTCTCTCCCCCCTCACAGCTGGTGAAGGAGGCGTCCGGATCCCGTCGCACCGGGAAGGGGAGGAGGTGCAGCGTTCACTCTATCGCCTTCGGCGAGGGAGGCAATCCACTGCCGGCTGCGCTGTTCTCTTTCGTCCAGCGCCTATGCGGGAGGGCCACCGACCCATTCTTCCTTGCTGCCGTACGTAGTGTGGGTAGATCCGGCCTCCCACCGCACACCTTGCCACATCCCGACGACCCTAAGGTATAAGTTTCTTTGAAACCGTCATTGCTCTAGCTACATGCGGATCTTTTTCGATTCTGTAGTCGAATCTAGGTCTTGGTTCAAAGAGGAAAGAAGGGTGCGGTGGGGTGGAGCATGAATCTAGGACGCGGTTCAATGAGGAAAGGAGGGAGGGAAAGTAGTATAGACTGGCTATCCAGCCGCTTTGTTGGTCGAAAAGGAAAAAAAAGGGGTAATCCAGTACACACATCTGTAAGGAACCGATCTCTTTGTTGAAAAGGGAAAGAAACTGGGGGGTCGGGTAGTTTGTGCAGGACTAGATTTGCTGCCCTCACATAGAAAGAAGGTTCAAAGAGAACAAATATGGGACCAACACAGATATGTTGGTTGGCTACATACTCTGCATCACCCATTTATACATGTGGACGCACATGGTGCTGGCATGTCCCATGTCCCATACAACTATTTTGCTGTTGTTAATCTAAGAATACTGCTGGAAAATTGAAGCAATGCCACTGTTAAAAATAAATTACATTTTTAACGAATGTTGTTTTAAGAGAATGTCTCTGTTAACTTTAATCAATGCCACCATTTTAGAAATGCTACTGTCCTACTTTGTTTTCCATCAAGATAACTTAGATGCTTCTTTTTGTCGCCGTGTGTTTCATCCTCCTTTATTGGCCAGTAATTGTTTCCTTTTTTGCCTCTGTTAAAACAGGTATATCTATTCAACTTGTTGCTATTGCGTCATTTTGCTTGGCTACGCGAAACACTTTTGTTTTAAGAGTTGTTTTGTGCAGTTCAACATGAATGTCACACTAGCGACTTTGCTTAATTTTCGTTGAACTACACAAAAGGAGATCGGATTCCCATATATGTGTTGAGAGATTTTGTTCAAATCCTCCTCGCAAGTTGTTTCAAATCTTGGTCGACTTTCATCCACATGATGGTGCAGTGTGCTTTGAGATGTTGTGCTACTTTTATTGGTACTATTTTGGATAAATGTTGAATTGAAGCTATTGAATTGCTGTCTTTTACCATTAAGTGAGCAAAAATTGTTCCAACCCACACATGATGCTTGTTTCTTTGTTACAACAAACTCTGCATCACCCCCTTTATAAGTAGATGGAAGCACATGGTGTTGTTGCGCCCACTCTCCCCTGGAACTGTTTATGCTTTTTCTTAATCTAATGTGGCTGGTAAAATTAAGCAATGCCACTCTTAGAATTAACTACTGAACTGTTTTAAGAGAATTTCTCTGTTAATATGAATCAGTGCAACCGTTTTAGAAATGCTACTGTCCTATACTTTGTTTTCCATCAAGATAAGGTAGATGCTTCTTTTTGTGGCTGCATGTTTCATCCTCCTTTATTGGCCAGTAATTGTTTCCTTTTTTGCCTCTGTTAAAATAGGGATATCTATTCAACTTGTTGCTATAGCAAACTTAAATGTCACACCGACAACTTTGCTTGATTTCAGTGCAACTGCACAAAATGAGATTGGATTTCCTATTCGTGTTGGTAGATTCGTATTTTATGTTGGTTGTCTCATGAAAGGCCAGTACAGGCCTTCATCCACATGATTGTGCAATGTGCTTTGAGATGTTGTGCTACTTGTATTGGTACTATTTTAAATAAATGTTTAATTGAAGCTATTGTATTGCTGTCTTTTCCCATTAAGTAGTGAACAAAATGGGACCAACCCAGACATGATGCTTGTTGCTTTGTTACAACAAATTCTGCATCACCCCCTTTATAAGTAGATGGAAGCACATGTTGTTGTTGCGCCCACTCTCCCTTGGAACTGTTTATGCTTTTTGTTAATCTAATGCCGCTGGTAAAATTAAGCAATGCCACTCTCAGAATTAACTACTGAATCTTAGTTCAAAACTGCAACACTTGTTAGGGATTGGCGGGATTACCATTTTTGTGGCCGCATGTTTCATCCTCCTTTATTGGCCAGTAATTGATTCCTTTTTGCCTCTGTTAAAACATGGATATCTATTCAACTTGTTGCTATTATGACATCTTGCTTCGCTACGCGAAACACTTATGTTTTAAGAGTGTCTTGTGCAGTTCAACTTGAATGTCACACCGGCGACTTTGCTTAATTTTGGTGGAACTGCACAAAAGGAGATCATGTATTTTCATATACGTGTTGGGATTTTTTTTCAAGTCCTCCTTGCAAGTTATTTCAAATCTTGGTCAAGAAAGGTCAGTACCGACTTTCATCCACATGATGCTGCAGTGTGCTTTGAGATGTTGTGCTACTTGTATTGGTACTGTTTTCGATAAATGTTGAATTGAAGCTATTGAACAGCTGTCTTTTACCATTAAGTGGGCAAAAATTGTTCCAACCCAGACATGATGCTTGTTTCTTTGTTACAACAAAACTCTGCATCACCCCCTTTATAAGTAGATGGAAGCACATGCTGTTGTTGCGCCCACTCTCCCCTCGAACTGTTTATGCTTTTTGTTAATCTAATGCCGCTGGTAAAATTAAGCAATGCCACTCTCAGAATTAAATACTGAATCTTAGTTCAAAACTGCAACACTTGTTAGGGATTGGCGGGATTACCATTTTTGTGGCCGCATGTTTCATCCTCCTTTATTGGTCAGTAATTGATCCTTTTTTGCCTCTGTTAAAACAGGGATATCTATTCAACTTGTTGCTATTGCGACATTTTGCTTCGCTTAATTTTGGTTGAACTGCACATAATGAGACCGGATTTCCATATATGTGTTGAGATCTCTTTGAGATCTTCCTTACGAGTTGTTTCAAATTTTGGTCTTGAAAGGTCAGTACTGACTTTCCTCAGAATTAACTACTGAATCTTAGTTCAAAACTGCAACACTTGTTAGGGATCGGCGGGAGTACCATTTCTGTTAGGGATCGACCGGAGTACATGTTTAAGAAATGTATTGTTCAGAGAATGTCTCTGTTATTATATATCAGTTACAGTGTTTTACAAATGGTAGTATCCTGCTTTGTAGTTCTTTCTACATGTTTAACCAAGGTATTGTTAAGATAATGTCTCTGTTAAAATGAATCAGACGCATTGTTTTAGGAATGTTACTTTTCTGCTTTGTCGTTCTTTATACATGTTGAAACAAGGCATTGTTAAGATAATGTCTCAGTTAATATGAATGAATCACACTGATTGAGAATTGCTACTCTCCTGCTTTGTTTCCCATTAAGATAAGGTAGATCAGTAGATGTTTTTCTTCTGGGAGTACAAGTCATCAACCGTTATTTCTCAGTAATTGTTTCCCTTATACCTATTGTTGCTTACTGGGATATCAAAATTAAAGCTCGGTTTTATTCCGACATTGATTTTAGTTGAACTGCATAAAAGGAGCCAATGTGTCTAAGGAAAACTGCTGCATTAGTGTGTCTAGTTGGTCTTACCACTTTGCAGAAAGAAGCAGTCACTGTTTGCGCTACATTACACAACGAATGATCGAGAAGCTTTACAGAGTATTAGTAGATGCTGGTGACATGAATAGTCTGCAGAGAGCATAGGCAACTCTACAACACGTGGAGTGCACTGGGCAAAAAGTGCCAAAACAAGTATAAGAAGCCATGACAGGACTCCAAGTATGTCAATGTCATTGCAACAATGATGGGGCATCTTGGTATGGTAATCTGTTTACCGTACTTTCAGTTTGTTAGTCCATCGATTGGTGGGTTGACACTGGGGCCAATATTCATGTTTGTGCTAATGTGTCTTTGTTTTCTTGCAGCATATAAATATGAAATCCATAGGGATGCTCAGCTTGATTTTAGTGGAACTGCACAAAATGTTCAGATGGTTTGTGTCCTCCATAATACTTCATCACGCACAATACATCAAATGGTTCTCTAATCATTCATTGTCACCTTGAGCCACCGGACTATCCGTTGACAAACTAATGACAAACCCTGCCTGTTCCACAATCATAGGCATTACATATTTTGAATGGGAAAAGCTTGTCAAAGTTTAATCATTGATGGTAGCAAGAAGACATTAGTTTAATATATTGAAATTGGAAAACCTTGTCAAACTTTGCTCATTGATGTTAGCCAGAAGACATGCATTTGATATTTTTGAGTGGGACGCCCTTTGCTGTGAGCAACGTCGATCGTTTTTTCCAATTCCTGTCTTCAGTTCAGAAATATTTACTCTGCTGAGATGCATAGTCACATGAATGTTGACTTATGTAAGGTATTTTAAGAGTTTGTGCTGAATGTTGTCTATGTAATGCCAGGCCTTGTGAGTTTGATTGCAAAGTGGAGCTTGGAATGCTGTGGCATGCGGCATCACAAGCTGTTCACCGTGCCTCCTGAGAATAATGCTTCATATTGTTTTGCATGTTGAGCTAATGCATGTGATTTGCATGTTATGAAGATCATCCTCTTCTGTTGTTTCTGTGCTTAAGAAGTTCATTGTCTTATGTTTCATTCATAGCCTATACGACAACTCGGGTAGGTTAGAGGTGAAACCATATGATCTTCCGACCAACTCATCATCTTAGGCCGTGATTGGATTGTCGTTTTCCAACCAAAACCACTTGTAAATAAAAGCAGATGGTCTCGGGCGAAGCGCTTGGTTGGTTGATTTCGACTAGTAAAATATACACTGGTCTCTCAAATTACACGCGTAACCCGCCAGTTTTACTTACAGACCTCGGGCCCTCGATTTCATTACGCCTGTATTTTACGCGCTGTTTCTGATGACGAGTAAATTACAGTTGTATCCTAATACAGGTGTGAAATAAACCAGAGCTCCCAAGCGCGGCCTTACCGTTTCATGCCGTCTCAGTCTCTCGAAGGTGCTCATAGGTGTCCGATGATCTTGGCTTCCTGAATGAGCAACGGGCGCTGTATCAGACCATCCGTAGGGCCCGCGAGGCCCTCTTCATCGTCCTTCGAGTTGTTGCGCTCGCCGTGGCGCCGAGGATTGTCAACATGGTCAACGAACATGAGGATTCAGGAGATGAATTTATTTTGACTGGATGACAATAGGGACCCACTAGGGCCATAGCCGTACGTACGCAAGTGCCTCCTTATTATGTACAACTATATTTTTTGCTTCCTCCTGGTTTCCTGACATCACGGCCGAACACCATTGTCAACCTATGTATAGGGATGGCAATGGGGACAATCCCCTATGGGGATACCTACAACATCCCCATCCCCATCTATTCCCTATCATCCCATCCCCTTCCCCGTTTACATTATCGGGGATGAAATTTCCCCATACCCATGCCCCACTGGGGAACGGGGCCCCATTAGGGTCCCCATCCCATAAACAAATACTCATATACATAATATGACACCCCATAATCAACATACATACATGGTGTTGTCCTTGTCCTGCTAATGCCTATCTAGGTCGTACTGACTTCTTGGTCATGGTGGCAGCTGAGGTGAGGATGTGAGATAGGTTTAAGGTTTTTTTAGAGCTTTTTTTGTTTTCGCAAGTTTGTTTGTGAATATTTTAAGGTTAACCGCAGTATCACAGTTACTAACCGGGTCCCCGATGGGTATTGGGTCTAGGGAATAGGATATCGTCCCCATCCCCGTTGTACCCTATGGGGAATAAAATAGTTTGGTAAATATCCCCATGGGGATGTTTTTCACCCATCCCCTACCCCTCATAGATGAAATCCCCACGGGTTTGGAGGGTATGGGGCCCCATTGCCATCCCTACCTATGTAGTCAATAAACGAGAGAATTGCACAAGGAGCGACCGACAGCTGGGACCAAGCAGCTCGAGCAGTATTTGTGTTTTTGAGGTGTGAGCACTGCAGAGTTTTTCTTGAGCGATGTTTTCGTTGTTGTTCAGAGGAGAGCAGGGTATTAACTGGGCGAGCTGTGGCCCGTCTAGCCCAGGCCAGATATCCAGCCCAGATATTAGTTTTTTTCAAGCTGAAAATGGCTAGCCCAGCTATACTTTTTTTGAGGAATACCCAGGCAAGGTCAACTTGTTATTCTCCGCCCCGCTGGGCTGCAAATCTTTCCTAGGAGGGATGCATTAGGCTTAACAGGAAAATGGGCTTTAAGAAATATTAAATTGGATGTAATTATAAAAACTGGGCAGTAACTATAAAAAATGCACTGAACACGTAATTAGTTTATAAAATATTATTTTTGGATTTTGAAAATTTTAATTTATTTAATTGTTGCACGCGCAATGTTTCGTTGGATTTTTACGTAATACAAATTTATAGTGAAATTGTATGTAATCTGACTAGAAATTTCGGGATAAAAATATTTCGGATCCCATCAAAATGTGGGAAATTTTATTGAATTCTGTTTTGAACGGTTGGTTGAAATTGTTAATCGTTGTCCTAGCTAGAAAATGGGTTGTACTTTTAACAAACTGTAAATGGGCTATAGTAAATTCCATTAGAATTCAAAAATGGGCTGTACATTCTTACAAATCGCAAATGGGTTATAAGTTCTCTGCCACACACTTGTGGGCCAACTAAGTTGACGCGTCCCCTAAAAAAAGTAAGTTGACGCGTATGCAAGGCTTTGTCAACTTCTAGTCAACACACGGTTCTAGCAGTAGTGGCCGTTGGATGTCCATCCAACGGATGTCGTGCTTCTTCTTCAATCTCGGATTTTCTAGCTTCAGCCGCCCAAAAAATGATTCCTCCCCCTGACATCTAGGGCGCGCCGTTTCGGAGGCTGACCTGTGGGCCTACTAAGTTGACGCGTACCAAGGGCTTTGTCAACTTAGTCAATATAAATGATTCTAGCTGCAGTGACCGTACGATGTCCATCCAACGGCCGTCGTGCTTCTTCAACCTATGGTCTTTTTGCTCCAGCCGCCCAAAGCAGCGCCGGTCGTGCCGCCTACTCCTGCCTCCCATGGCCGGCTGTGCTGCCGCAGAGGCCTCACGGCCCCCTACTACACCCACCGTTGGCCAGGCCACCCCTCTACTCACCCACACCCCCTGTTATTCTACGGCGACGGGAGCCTCACACCGTAGCCAAACCAGTGAACCCTCGTACTCCTCTCCGCATGGGCATCCAGTGCCGCGTCTTCCCCGGCTCCACGTCGTCCCCTTCCTAGGCCTTGCCGTCGTCCACCGCCCTGGTGCTCTAGGTGCGGCGTGGTCAACGTGGTCAACGAACGACATCCATCGGACGTGGACTGTACGTGGAGAGGCTGACAGCTGGGTCCACGGCCGCACACAAGGAAATGCCTCCTTATTACGCGCAAAATAATGATTCCTCCACCTGACATCTGGGATCCATCGGAAGGGCCTCTGTATTTCGCGAAAAAAACGTTTCCCTCGCTGACAGGTCGGACCCACCAGCTACACCTTCACACGTAAGGAATTGCCTCATTATTACGCACAAAAAAATGAATACTCCCCTGCTAGCTGGGACCCAACATAGTGGGAGGCCGACTTGTGGGCCTACTAAGTTGACGGGGACGGAGGGCTTTGTCAACTTAGTCAATATGAACGATTCTAGCTCCAGTGACCGTACGATGTCCATCCAACGGCCGTAGTGCTTCTTCAACCTTTGGTCTTCTTGCTCCAGCCGCCCAAACCAGCGCCGGTCGTGCCGCGTGCTCCTGCTTCCCGTGGCCGGCTGTGATGCCGCGGAGGCCTCACCGCCCCCTACTACTCCCACCACTGGCCAGGCCATCCCTCTACTCACCCACACCCCCTATTATTCTACGGCGACGGCAGCCGAACCAGTGAACCCTCGTACTCCTCTCTGCGTGGGCAACCACTACCGCGTCTTCCCCGGCTCTGCGTCATCCCCTTCCTAGGCCTCACCGTCGTCCACCGCCCTGGTGCTCTTGGCGCGGCGTGGTCAATGTGGTCAAGGAGCGACTTCCATCATAAGAGTACTGTACGTGGAGAGGCTGACAGCTGGGTCCACGGCCACAGCAAGGAAGTGCCTCCTTATTACGCGGAAAATAATGATTCCTCCACCTGACAGCAGGGACCCACTAGGCGGGCTACCGTATTTGACAAAAAAACATCCCCCCTTGACTGCTGGGACCCACCAGCTACATCTTCGCACGCAAGAAAGTGCCTGACAGTCGGGACCCACCCGGTCGAAGCGTACATAGCGTTGTCATTCTGGTCGCGAACGTGTACGTACATACTGGTCGATCGGTCTGTCTGCAGGTTGCAGCGATGAACCGTGGCCTTGTAAGGAAGGGCTCTTGTCATAGTAGAGGCGCGCACGTAGCATGTACACGTACGTACAACGGCCAGGTTGCAAGAAAGTAAATACGGCCACGTACGGACATACGGGCGGGGTCTCGAACGCCTGCTCGCGCATACGTACGGCCAGGGCTTGTGTACATGGCTGGGTCGGAACGGAGAAGCTGCGTCGTCGTCGTGTTCATGGGGAGGCAACGGAATGCGTCGTGTTCACCGGGAGGCAACGGAACGCGTGCTGTTCATCGGGAGCCAACCGGCTAGGACAGAACAGCCGATGGAAACTCGGCCTGACGTACCGCAGAACGGAGGAAACGGCCTTGTGTTCGACCGGCCACGGTCGAAACGGGATCCTGTTCACCGGGAGGGGTCTGGCGTACCGCAAAATGGAGGAAACGGACCTCCTATGGTCGAAACGGGGTCCTGTTGATCGGAGGGGTGTGGTGTACCACAAAACGGAGGAAACGGACTTGTGTTGGAGCGCTACGGTCGAAACGGGGGTCCTGTTCATCGGGAGGGGTGTGGCGTACCGCAAGACGGGACTCCACAAGATACTATTCATCTCCACCGTCGACCTCCTCCATGAGCTACTATTCATCCATCGTCGACTGCCTCCACGAGCTTCTGTTCATCCACCGTTGACCTCCTCCGGCCTCCACCTGCGACTGTTCATCCACGGGCTCCTGTTCATCCAGCCTCCACCGCGCGCTCCTCCACCGGCTACTGTTCAACCAGCCCTCTCCACGGGGTCCTGTTCAACCACCCCTCCATAGGCTATTGTTCATCCAGCCCTCCACCGGCTACTGTTCATCCAGCCCTCCACGGGGTTGTCCTGTTCATCCAGCCCTCCACGGGGTCCTGTTCATCCACTGGCTCGATCGATCGGGGTACTGTTCATCCAGCGGCAACGGCCTCTACTACCACGGGGTCCTGTTCATCCAACCCCCCACCGGGAACTGTTCATCCAAACCCCCCAACAACGCTCACTGTTCATCCAGAGGCAGCATCGATCAGCTTCAGTTAGCAGCAGTAGCGAAGGAATCACTCGGGTTCAGTTAACAGCAAGGGATCGATCGGGGTTCAGTAACGTAGCTAGTGCAATCGCTCGGGTTCAGTTAGAGCCCAACGCCTCGCTCGGGTTCAGTTAGAGCACAACGCCTTGCACACACGTGCGTACGTACGAGAGAAACGCGCATCGCTCGGCCCCCGACCACCCACCGTAACCGGGAACTCCCCCGATATTTTCCTCGCCCTCGCTTCCACCACGGTTTTCTCCGTCATGGATGGCCCAAAGAATGTCATGCAGCTGCGTCTCCGGCCCGCCCATGACGAAAAGCCCATTTTCTGTCATGATTTTGTGTCATAGAAGTAGGACCCCACCACATCTATGATGATACCGGGTTTTGTCACAATTATCGTCATAGAAGTGTCATAAGCATGACAGAAAAAATTTCGTTCGACCCAAAATGTCACGAATGTGTCTTTTTTTGTAGTGTCCTAGTCCAATTCGGACCAGCCCATGGGGGGGCGGCCACCCCTTGAGGCCCATCTCTCCTTTCCCCTAAAGCCCATTAAGGCCCATTACTCTCCCGGGGGGTTCCGGTAACCTCTCGGTACTCCGGAAAATACCCGAAACACTTCGGAACCATTCCGGTGTTCGAATATAACCTTCCAATATATCGATCTTTACCTCTCGACCATTTCGAGACTCCTCGTCATGTCCGTGATCTCATCCGGGACTCCGAACAAACTTCGGTCATCAAATCACATAACTCATAATACAAATCATCATCGAACGTTAAGCGTGCGGACCCTACGGGTTCGAGAACTATGTAGACATGACCGAGACACATCTCCGGTCAATAACCAATAGCGGAACCTGGATGCTCATATTGGCTCCTACATATTCTACGAAGATCTTTATCGGTCAAACCGCATAACAACATACGTTGTTCCCTTTGTCATCGGTATGTTACTTGCCCGAGATTCGATCGTCGGTATCCTCATACCTAGTTCAATCTCGTTACCGGCAAGTCTCTTTACTCGTTCCGTAATGCATCATCCCACAACTAACTCATTAGTCACATTGCTTGCAAGGCTTATAGTGATGTGCATTACCGAGAGGGCCCAGAGATACCTCTCCGATACACGGAGTGAAAAATCCTAATCGCGATCTATGCCAACCCAACAAACACCTTTGGAGACACCTGTAGAGCATCTTTATAATCACCTAGTTACGTTGTGACGTTTGATAGCACACAAGGTGTTCCTCCGGTATTCGGGAGTTGCATAATCTCGTAGTAAGAGGAACATGTATAAGTCATGAAGAAATCAATAGCAATAAAACTTAACGATCATAATGCTAAGCTAACGGATGGGTCTTGTCCATCACATCATTCTCTAATGATGTGATCCCGTTCATCAAATGACAACACATGTCTATGGTTAGGAAACTTAACCATCTTTGATTAACGAGCTAGTCAAGTAGAGGCATACTAGGGACACTCTGTTTGTCTATGTATTCACACATGTACTAAGTTTCCGGTTAATAGAATTCTAGCATGAATAATAAACATTTATCATGATATAAGGAAATATAAATAACAACTTTATTATTGCCTCTAGGGCATATTTCCTTCAGTCTCCCACTTGCACTAGAGTCAGTAATCTAGATTACATAATAATGATTCTAACACCCATGGAGTCTTGATTCTGTTCATGTTTTGCTCGTGGAAGAGGCTTAGTCAACAGGTCCGCAACATTCAGATCCGTGTGTATTTTGCAAACTTCTATGTCTCCCTCCTTGACTAGATCGTAGATGGAATTGAAGCGTCTCTTGATGTGCTTGGTTCTCTTGTGAAATCTGGATTCCTTCGCCAAGGCTATTGCTCTAGTATTGTCACAAAAGATTTTCATTGGACCCGATGCACTAGGTATTACACCTAGATCGGAAATGAACTCCTCCATCCAGACTCCATTTTCTGCTTCCGAAGCAGTTATGTACTCCGCTTCACACGTAGATCCCGCCATGACACTCTGCTTGGAACTGCACCAACTAACAGCTCCACCATTCAATATAAATACATATCCGGTTTGTGGCTTAGAGTCATCCGGATCAGAGTCAAAGCTTGCATCGACGTAACCATTTACGACGAGGTCTTTGTCACCTCCATAAACGAGAAACATATCCTTAGTCCTTCTCAGGTATTTCAGGATGTTCTTGCCCGTTATCCAGTGATCCACTCCTGGATTACTTTGGTACCTCCCTGCTAAACTAATAGCAAGGCACACATCAGGTCTGGTACACAACACTGCATACATGATAGAACCTATGGCTAAGGCATAGGGAATGACTTTCATTTTCTCTCTATCTTCTGCAGTTGTCGGGCATTGAGTCTGACTCAACTTCACACCTTGTAACACAGGCAAGAACCCTTTCTTTGACTGATCCATTTTGAACTTCTTCAGAACTTTATCAAGGTATGTGCTTTGTGAAAGTCCAATTAAGCGTGTTGATCTATCTCTATAGATCTTGATGCCCAATATATAAGCAGCTTCACCGAGGTCTTTCATTGAAAAATTCTTATTCAAGTATCCTTTTATGCTATTCAGAAATTCAGTATCATTTCTGATCAACAATATGTCATCTACATATAATATTAGAAATGCTACAGAGCTCCCACTCACTTTCTTGGAAATACAGGCTTCTCCAAAAGTTTGTATAAAACCATATGCTTTGATCACACTTTTAAAAAGTATATTCCAACTCTGAGAGGCTTGCACCAGTCCATAAATGGATCGTTGGAGCTTCCACACTTTGTTAGCACCTTTTGGATTGAGAAAACCTTCTGGTTGCATCATATACAACTCTTCTTTGAGGTATCCATTAAGGAATGCAGTTTTGACATCCATTTGCCAAATTTCATAATCATAAAATGCGGCAATTGCTAAGATGATTCGAACAGACTTAAGCATCGCTACGGGTGAGAAGGTCTCATCGTAGTGAACTCCTTGAACTCATCGAAAACCTTTCGCAACAAGTCCAGCTTTGTAGATAGTGACATTACCGTCAGCGTCAGGCTTCTTCTTGAAGATCCATTTATTCTCTATTGCTTGCCGATCATCGGGCAAGTCTACCAAAGTCCAGACTTTTTTCTCATACATGGATCCCATCTCAGATTTCATGGCCTCAAGACATTTCGCAGAATCTGGGCTCATCATCGCTTCCTCATAGTTCGTAGGTTTGTCATGGTCAAGTAACATGACCTCCAGAACAGGATTACCGTACCACTCTGGTGCGGATCTTACTCTGGTTGACCTACGAGGTTCAGTGTAATTTGATCTGAAGTTTCATGATCATCATCATTAGCTCCCTCGCTGATTGGTGTAGGAATCACTGGAACTGATTTCTGTGATGAACTACTTTCCAATTCAGGAGAAGGTACAATTACCTCATCAAGTTCTACTTTCCTCCCACTCTCTTCTTTCGAGAGAAACTCCTTCTCTAGAAAGGATCCATTCTTAGCAACGAATATCTTGCCTTCGAATCTGTGATAGTAGGTGTACCCAACAGTCTCCTTTGCGTATCCTATGAAAACACATTTCTCCGATTCGGGTTCGAGCTTATCAGGTTGAAGCTTTTTCACATAAGCATCGCAGCCCCAAACTTTAAGAAACAACAACTTGGGTTTCTTGCCAAACCACAGTTCATATGGTGTCATCTCAACGGATTTATATGGTGCCCTATTTAACGTGAATGCAGCCATCTCTAAAGCATAACCCCAAAACGATAGCGGTAAATTAGTCAGAGACATCATAGATCGCAACATATCCAATAAAGTATGGTTACGACGTTCAGACACATCATTACGCTGTGGTGTTCCAGGTGGCGTGAGTTGCGAAACTATTCACGCCGTTTCAAATGAACACCAAACTCATAACTCAAATATTCACCTCCATGATCAGATCGTAGAAACTTTATTTTTCTTGTTACGATGATTTTCCACTTCACTCTGGAATTCTTTGAACTTTTCAAATGTTTCAGACTTATGCTTCATCAAGTAGATATACCCATATCTGCTCGAATCATCTGTGAAGGTCAGAAAATAACGATACCCGCCGCGAGCCTCAACACTCATCGGACCGCATACATCAGTATGTATTATTTCCAACAAGTCTGTTGCTCACTCCATTGTTCCGGAGAAAAAAATCTTAGCCATCTTGCCCATGAGGCATCGTTCGCAAGAATCAAGTGATTCATAATCAAGTGATTCCAAAAGCCCATCAGCATGGAGTTTCTTCATGCGCTTTACACCAATATGACCTAAACGGCAGTGCCACAAATAAGTCGCACTATCATTATTAAAATTTTATCTTTTGGCTTCAATACTATGAATATGTATATCACTACTATCGAGATTCAACAAAAATAGACCACTCATCAAGGGTGCATGACCATAAAAGATATTACTCATATAAATAGAAGAACCATTATTCTCTGATTTAAATGAATAACCGTCACGCATCAAACAGGGTCCAGATATAATGTTCATGCTTAACGCTGGCACCAAATAACAATTATTCAGGTCTAAACTAATCCCCAAGGTAGATGTAGAGGTAGCGTGCCGACGGCGATCACATCGACTTTGGAACCATTTCCCACGCGCATCGTCACCTCATCCTTAGCCAATCTTCGTTTAATCTGTAGCCCCTGTTTCGAGTTGCAAATATGAGCAACAGAACTAGTATCAAATACCCAGCCGCTACTATGAGCATTAGTAAGGTACACATCAATAACATTTATATCAAACATACCTTTCACTTTGTCATCCTTCTTATCCGCCAAATACTTGGGGCAGTTCCGCTTCCAGTGACTAGTCCCTTTGCATTAGAAGCACTCAGTCTCAGGCATAGGTCCAGACTTGGGTTTCTTCACTTGAGCAGCAACTTGCTTGCCGTTCTTCTTGAAGTTCCCCTTCTTCCATTTGCCCTTTTTCTTGAAACTAGTGGTCTTGTTAACCATCAACACTTGATGCTCCTTCTTGATTTCTATCTCCGCAGCCTTTAGCATTGCGAAGAGCTCGGGAATTGTCTTATCCATCCCTTGCATATTATAGTTCATCACGAAGCTTTTGTAGCTTGGTGTCAGTGATTGAAGAACTCTGTCAATGACACTATCATCGGGAAGATTAGCTCCTAGTTGAGTCAAGTGGTTGTGGTACCCAGACATTCTGAGTATGTGTTCACTGACAGAACTATTCTCCTCCATTTTGCATATGTAGAACTTATTGGAGACTTCATATCTCTCAATCCAGGCATTTGCTTGAAATATTAACTTCAACTCCTGGAACATCTCATATGCTGCACGACGTTCAAAAAGTCGTTGAAGTCCCGGTTCCAAGCCGTAAAGCATGGCACACTGAACTATCGAGTAGTCATCAGCTTTGCTCTGCCAGACGTTCAGAACATCTGGAGTTGCTCCTGCAGCGGGTCTTGCACCTAGCGGTGCTTCCAGGACATAATTCTTCTGTGTGGCAATGAGGATAATCCTCAAGTTACGGACCCAGTCTATGTAATTGCTACCATCATCTTTCAACTTAGCTTTTTCTAGGAACGCATTAAAATTCAAAGGAACGGTAGCACGGGCCATTGATCTAAAACAACATAGACATGCAAAGTACTATCACGTACTAAGTTCATGATAAATTAAAGTTCAATTTAACCATATTACTTAAGAACTCCCACTTAGATAGACATCCCTCTAGTCATCTAAATGGTCACGTGATCCAAATCAACTAAACCTTGTCCGATCATCACGTGAGATGGAGTAGTTTTCAATGGTGAACATCACTATGTTGATCATATCTACTATATGATTCATGTTCGACCTTTCGGTCTCAGTGTTCCGAGGCCATATCTGCATATGCTAGGCTCGTCAAGTTTAACCTGAGTATTCTGCATGTGCAAAACTGGCTTGCACCCGTTGTATGTGAACGTAGAGCTTATCACACCCGAGATCATCACGTGGTGTCTCGGCACGACAAACTGTAGCAACGGTGCATACTCAGGGAGAACACTTATACCTTGAAATTTAGTGAGAGATCATCTTATAATGCTACCGCCGTACTAAGAAAAATAAGATGCATAAAGGATAAACATCACATGCAATCAAATAAGTGATATGATATGGCCATCATCATCTTGTGCCTTTGATTTCCATCTCCAAAGCACCGTCATGATCACCATCGTCACTAGATTGACACCTTGATCTCCATCGTAGCATCTTTGTCGTCTCGCCAACTATTGCTTCTACGACTATCCACTACAAAAAAAGACACATCCGTGACATTTTGGGCCGAACGAATTTTTTTCTGTCATACATATGGCACTTCTATGACGATAATTGTGACAAAACCCGGTATCATCATAGATGTGGTGGGATCCTACTTCTATGACAAAAAATCATGACAGAAAATGGGCTTTTCGTCCTGCGCGGGCCGGATACGCAGCTGCATGACATTCTTTGGGCCGTCCATGACGGAAAAAACCGTGGTAGAAGCGAGGGGGAGGAAAATTTCGGGGAGTTCCCGGTTACGGTGGGAGGTCGGGGGCCGAGCGATGCGCGTTTCTCTCGTACACGTACGCGCGTGTGTGCGAGGCGTTGGCTCTAACTGAACCCGAGCGAGGCGTTGGGCTCTAACTGAACCCGAGCGATTGCACTGCAGGCTACGCGTTACTGAACCCGAGCGATCGATCGATGGCTGTTAACTGAACCCGATCGAGCGATTCCTTCGCTACTGCTGCTAACTGAAGCCGATCGATTGGATGAACAGTGAGCGTTGCGGGGGGGGGGGGTTGGATGAACAGTGAGCGGTGGCGTTGCCTCTGGATGAACAGGACCCCGTGGTGTGGAGGGCTGGAATGAACAGTAGACGGTGGAGGGGTGGCCCGTGGAGGGTGGTTGAACAGGACGCCCGTGGTGTGGGAGGGCTGGATGAACAGTAGACGGTGGAGGGGTGCCCGTGGAGGGTGGTTGAACAGTAGCCGGTGGAGTAGCGCGCGGTGGAGGCTGGATGAACAGGAGCCCGTGGAGGCTGGAGAGGTCGACGTAGCCCGTGGAGGCTGGAGGAGGTCGACGGTGGAGATGAACAGTATCCCGTGGAGTCCTGTTTTTGCGGTACGCCACACCCCTCCCGATGAACAGGACCCCCGTTTCGACCGGTAGGAGGTCCGTTTCGTCCGTTTTGCGGTACGCCACACCCCTCCCGATCAACAGGACCCCCGTTTCGACCGTAGGAGGTCCGTTTCGTTCGTTTTGCGGTACGCCACACCCCTCCGATCAACAGGACCCCCGTTTCGACCGTAGGAGGTCCGTTTCGTTCCGTTTTGCGGTACGCCACACCCCTCTCGATCACAGGACCCCCGTTTCGACCGTAGGAGGTCGTTTCCTCCGTTTTGCGGTACGCCACACCCTCCCGATCAACAGGACCCCGTTCCGAACGTAGGAGGTCCGTTTCCTCCGTTTTGCGGTACGCCAGGCCTCGTTTCCATCGCCTGTTCCGTCCAAGCCCTCCGATGAAACACGACCACGCATTCCGTTCCGACCCAGCCGGTTGGCTCCACGCGTTCCGTTGCCTCCCGATGAACACGACGCATTCCGTTGCCTCCCCATGAACACGACGCATTCCGTTGCCTCCCCATGAACACGACGCATTCCGTTGCTCCCATGAACACGACGACGACGCTGTTTCTCCGTTCCGACCCAGCCATGTACACGAGCCCTGGCCGTACGTATGCGCGAGTAGGCGTTCGAGACCCCGCCCGTATGTACACATACGTGGCCGTATTTTCTTTCTTGCACCCTGGCCGCTGTACGTACGTGTACATGCTACCGTGCGCGCCTCTACTACGACACGTGCGCGCCTCTACATCGACCAGTATGTACGTACACGTTCGCGACCAGAATGACAACGCTACGTACGCTTCGACCAGGTGGGTCCCGACTGTCAGGCACTTCCTTGCCTGCGAAGATGTAGCTGGTGGGTCCCAGCAGTCAGGGGGCGAATCGTTTTTTTTGCCCGGACGCACTTCCTTGCGTGCGAAGATGTAGCCGGTGGGTCCCAGCAGTCAGGGGGCGAATCGTTTTTTTTGCCCGGACGCACTTCCTTGCGTGCGAAGGTGTAGCTGGTGGGTCCCAGCAGTCAGGGGGGCGAATCGTTTTTTTTGCCCGGACGCACTTCCTTGCGTGCGAAGATGAAGCTGGTGGGTCCCAGCAGTCAGGGGGAAACGTTTTTTCCGCGAAATACAGTGGCCCGTCCGGTGGGTCCCAGCTGTCAGGTGGAGGAATCATTATTTTCCGCGTAATAAGGAGGCACTTCCTTGCTGCGGCCGTGGACCCAGCTGTCAGCCTCTCCACGTACAGTCCACGTCCGATGGAAGTCGTTCCTTGACCACGTTGACCAGGCCGCGCCGAGAGCACCACGGCGGTGGACGACGGCGAGGCCTAGGAAGGGGACGACGCGGAGCCGGGGAAGACGCGGCAGTGGAAGCCCGCGCGGAGAGGAGTACGAGGGTTCACTGGTTCGGCTGCGGTGTGAGGCTGCCGTCGCCGCAGGGCCTGGCCAGCGGTGGGAATAGTAGGGGGCGGTGAGGCCTCCGCGGCAGCACAGCCGGCCACGGGAGGCAGGAGCATGCGGCACGACCGGCGCTGCTTTGGGCGGCTGGAGCAAGAAGACCAGAGGTTGAAGAAGCACTACGGCCGTTGGATGGACATCGTACGGTCACTGGAGCTAGAATCGTTCATATTGACTAAGTTGACAAAGCCCTCCGTCCCCGTCAACTTAGTTGGCCCACAAGTCATCCTCCCACTATGGTGGGTCCCAGCTAGCAGGGGGTATTCATTTTTTTGTGCGTAATAAGGAGGCACTTCCTTGCGTGCGAAGATATAGCTGGTGGGTCCGACATGTCAGCGGGGGGAACGTTTTTTCGCGAAATACAGAGGCCCTTCCGGTGGGTCCCAGCTGTCAGGTGGAGGAATCATTATTTTGCGCGTACAGTCCACGGCCGATGGATGTCGTTCGTTGACCACGTTGACCAGGCCGCGCCGAGAGCACCATGGCGGTGGACGACGGCGAGGCCTAGGAAGGGAACGACACGGAGCCGGGGAAGACTCGGCAATGGTTGCCCACGCGGTGGGGAGTACGAGGGTTTACTGGTCCGGCTGCCGTCGCCGGAAAATAACAGGAGGTGTGGGTGAGTAGAGGAATGGCCTGGCCAGCAATGAAGTAGGGTGGGGCGGTGCGGCCTGTGCGGCAGCACAGCCGGCCACGGGAGGCGGGAGCAGGCAGTCCCACCGGAGCTGGTTTGGGCGGCTGGAGCAAGAAGATCAGATATTGAAGAAGCAGCACGGCCGTTGGATTAACATCCAACGGTCACTGCTGCTAGAATCGTTTGTGGACTAAGTTGACAAAGCCAAAGTACACGTCAACCTAGTAGACCCACAAGTCAGCCTCCAAATCTGTCCCAAACAGCATACAGCCCGAAATTTCTAGCCAGATTCAAATTAATTTTAAATCTAAATATACCTTAATTTAAATTCAATGAAATTTTACCCGCACAAAAACAATGAAATTTAAAATATCAAAATCCGAAAGAAAACAGTATTTTGGAACTAATTGCCTGTTTGCTGTATTTTTTCATTTTACAGCCCATTTATTATTACTTATAGCCCATTTCTTATTACTTATAGCCCATTTTCTGGGCAAAATGCATCCCTCCTCGTCTTGAAAGATTTCCGGCCCAGCAGGGCGTAGAAAAGCAAGTAGGCCTACGTTGGTTATTCTGCAAAAAACAAAATAGCTGGCTAGCCATTTTCAGAAAGGAAAAAAACAAACTGGGCTGGTCATGTGCTAAACATATGAAATAAAAGCCTGGGCTAGACGGGCCACGGGTCCCGCACAACCCAGTTGATACCCTTCTCCGTCCCGAAAAAACAAAATTACTGCGCGCGCTGCTGGGTCCCTACTGTCATCCTCACCATGTACAGTCATCTCCTTATTCCTCTCGGTTGTTGACCATGTTGACAACACCGGAGGGCGGCGCCGCGGCGAGCGAACCAAGGCGGAGGACGATGGTGAGGCCTCGGACGGGAACGAACAGGAGCCGGGGAAGATCACAGCCAGCCGTGGGAGGCGGGAGCAGGCGGTCCCGCCGGCGCTGGTTTGGCTTTGGCGGCTCGAGGAAGAAGAGACTGAAGAAACGCGACAGACGTTGAATGTCAATCCAACGGTCAAGGTTGGCACAATCGTTTGTTGACTAAGCGGACACCAAGTAGCATACTTTTTTATATATAGGAAGAAAACTGCGAGGAAAATGCGTTCGTCTGCCGTCCTCCTCACAGGGAACGTTCGCCACATAAGTGACTAGCACCCTTGGTTTTCAACCGAGAGGTCTTGGGTTCGAGTCCCAGGAACTCTCAATTTTGTCCTCCTTCCTTCCTCGCAAAAAAAGGGAAAGAAAATCAAAGACTTGGGAAGGCGTACAGAACAAGCTAGTGTACCAGTAAAGAGACGTTGCCGAGTTTTAGAAAAAAGAAAGACGTGCTCCTGTAGCTGGTTCGAATCCAAACCTAGACTATGACTATATATGGTGCTATGCTACTCTGCAAGTAATGAAACTGACATATCCAACGTTCGCTTCTCCTCTTCTCTACTTACTCTGCCTAGCATCAGAAGCTCTGGCCGCAGCAACCATGTCCGCTGGCTGCTCGTCCACCTGCTCTTCAGCAGGCAACAACCAGATATGCGCCAAGTCGCCACCCGTACCATCGCCTGTGGGTCTCATCACACCCCCGCCGGCACGCGCACCGCAGCCGATTGCTCATCGCAACCCGCTGCCGTTGGTGTGGTGCCACTGCTGCAAATCACGCAGAGTCATCCGTCGCGTCTCAACCACAATCCGCAACCCTGGCCGAGTCTTCTACAAATGCCCGAATCATGGGGTAATAATATGTTTAAGTGTTGTTCTGCTGCTTTCAGTTGCTGATTTTTTTAATAGTTTGGTTGATGATCTTCCAATTTGATTCGTGCAGAAAAGGGAAGATTCGTGTGATTTGTATTTCTGGGAAGTTGCTGATGTGGGGGAATGCAACTACGCTGATTATTTGGTTAGCCGAGGAATCCCAATACCAGCAGGTTGGGGTGTTGGACAAGTAACTGAAGGAACGGCAGAAGAGGAAGATGCAGAGCAGAAGGTTAAAGATGCAGTTCCTCTGATCATGGCCAAGCAACAGCTGCTGAACGGCCTTGACAGCAATGAGGAGATGAAAGAGCTTGTGAAGATAATGGGCAAAATCGATGTGCTCTGTAGGATGATTGTCTCTTTATTTGCAGTGTATGTAGCACTCGTGATGTATTCAGTGGCTACGACATGAGCACTTTGCTGAAACTAGTAATGAATGAAACCTGTGTAGCAGGCTGGGCGTAGTGTTGTGAACATCTAATGATTTCTATTAACGGAAATCAGGGGGTATCCCCTTTTGCTCATATAAATAAATAAATAGCAGAGGCCCTGTCGGGTCAGCTTTGTTCTCATTCGAAGACGTCGAGCAAATTGCAGTCCAACAGCAAACTATGTCATCAAATTCAAGTTTCACAGCCAAATATGAGTACAACTAAACAACAATGTCATCATGTTTTAGTTGTCATACAATCACCAAACACAAATCAGCATACATAACAAGTGATGTTCTCACAGCAAAATACTAAACAACATGTTCATCAGGTTTCAGTTGTCATAGCAAACACAATTTCACATAGTAGATAAAAAAACGTCTTCTGACAGGCAAATACGACAAAAGCAATGTAATCATCATCCGCAGCAGCAGCGTCAACATCTTCGCCATGTGTATCAGTCTGAATCGTAATTCCCCACGGTGTCATCTTCTTCTTCGTCCTCAACGTCCTCGAACGTTGGCTTCTTCTTGATCAACTCTTGTATGTCCACAGCACGACAGGCAATCTTTTCGCCGGCGTCATTGACGTGATGGTTCTCAAAGATATTAGGAACATCTGTGTTATCTTGTACATCAGGAGCAGTGTAAGCATCATCTTGTTGTGCAACTTCATTAAACGAATTCCTCTGCTCAAACCTTTGCAATACTCTCCAGTCATCGCTACGTGCAAATGTGTCTTCCAAGAAAAATATCTGTGTTGCTTGATTTGCCAAAATAAAAGGCTCGTTGGTCTGGTACGCCGCCTTGACATTGATGGATTTGAAATAATCATCAGCTCTGGGTTTTGCGATCCTGGAAAACAGGTTATACCAACGACAGCACAACAGAACCACACACCGATGATCCTCGAAACTGGAGATATACTGCAACTGAACAATGTCTGTTATGTTAGCATACATTTCAGTTGTCTCTTTGTCATACGTATCCGTGCTCATGATGGCACTGTTTTGTGTCTTCCTGCCTTCGTCTCGTGCAAGGGTGTTGTAGCGCACATCTCCAACAACGCAAGATTCATAATGTCTTACCCGAGTATCAGGACCCATTGCTAGTGAGTAAAGGGCATCATCAACTGCCTGCCCATCCTCCCGCATCTTCTTAACCTATGGTTAGAAAATAGACAAGCTGATCATCTTATGTACTCAATATATTAAAAAAACTGACAGTGCACTTCAAAAGCTTACATGGTTCTTGAACCATTTCGCAAATCCTGCCATAACCAGTTTGTCAATGTTTCTTGGATTTTGCGGCAGTAACTCCTCTTTGTAGATGCTGCACAACATAGTGATCGCGTCAAACATCTAAATATATAAGAATGTGCTGCAAGTTTAGTAGATTACGATGTATAAGCTGCAGTACTGCACTTACTTGATATAAGGTAGTATCTCAGGACAGTTATTCAACACATACCAAACCATTTTGTCCAAATCTTTAGGTTTGTCCTCTTGTCGACTCTTCCCTGTAACTCGAACAGAATAATCGAAAACATTGAGCCCGGGATTGTCTTCACCCACCTCTTTGCTAAGCTGATCAGCTGTTTCAATGTATTTTGAGCAGAATGTCAACGCTTCTGTAGCAATGTAGGCCTCTGCAATGGAACCCTCGGGTCTAGCTCTGTTCCTAACATAGCCCTTGAAAGTGCCTAGCCGCCTTTCAATAGGGTACATCCAGCCATACTGTACTGGACCTCTAAGTAGTGCCTCATCAGGTAGATGAACAGCCAAATGCACCATCACATCAAAGAAGGCTGGAGGATATATCTTCTCAAGGTCGCATAGGATAGTTGGTATCTTGTCTCTAAGACGCTCCAAAGCATCTATCCTGATATTCCTACTGCAGAGTTCCCTGAAGAATTGTCCCAACTCTGCAACTGCTCTGTATAAGTCAGGGCGGCCCAATCCTCTAAGGATAACAGGTAAAACCCTTTGAAGTAGGACGTGGCAGTCATGAGTTTTCAACCCTTGTACCTTGTTTCCATCTGCACTGACTCTCCTTTCAGGGTTGGAAGCAAATCCATGTGGGAATCTCACACGTGACAGGACCTCGCAGAATTCTTTTCTTTTTACCTTGTCCAAGACGTACACAGCTGGTGCCATATCCCGTGGTTTACCTTCATCTTGCACCTGCAAATCCTTTCTGATACCCAGGTGTGTCAAATCAATCCTAGATTTTAAGGTATCTTTCGTCTTGCCTTCAATATTAAGAAGTGTGCCGATAATGCTGTCACATATATTTTTCTCGATGTGCATCACATCAAGATTATGCCGCAGATCCAAATCTTTCCAATACTCCAAGTCCCACAAAGTGGACCTGCGGGTAAACAATAATCTCTCTTCTACCCTGCCACGCTTCCTTTTCCCGCTACCATTACCAGGATGGTTTCCTGGTGTAATATGCCTGACCTTCTCTAATTCCACTTGCAACTCATCGGCGGTGAGCCTCTTTGGCGCATCACGGTTTTCATGCTTTGCATTGAACACATGTCTTCGGTATTTTCTAGGATGCGGCTTGTCCTTGGCAAGGAAACGGCGGTGTCCAATGTAACAGATCTTGCTAAGTATTGCGTATGACAGCGGATTCCTGTCACAGCGAACACATGCATTGTAACCATGTGTCGTTCGCCCTGACATAGTGCCCAAAGCCGGATAATCATGGATGCACCAAATTATAACAGCACGCAGAAAGAAATCAGCTGGTGGGCTGCTATATAGGTCTCGAGTGAGAACACCCTTCCATAGCTGTTGAAGTTCCTCCACAAGAGGCTCCATGAACAAATCAAAATCCTTTCCAGGACTTTTTGGACCTGGGATGAGCAAGGCCATCATGTAGTTTGATTCTTTGGTGCAGACATTTGGAGGCATGTTGTAAGGGATAACAAGCACTGGCCACATGCTATATGTGGCGCTCTGGTGGCCAAATGGGTTAAATCCATCTGAAGCTAAGCCAAGTCTAATGTTTCTCGGGTCAGCAGCAAACTCTTTGTGTTTATCATTGAAGCTTTTCCACTCACTACCATGAGATGGATGGCTCATTACATTCTGATCTCTGTACTCCTGGTTCCTAGAATGCCACAGTACATCCTCTCTTGTTTCAGCATCATGAAACAACCTCTGCAATCTTGGTGTAATTGGAAAATGTCTCAGAACATTATGAGGAATCCTCTTCACAGCATCGCCATCTTTCCATCTTGATGATTTGCATTTCGGGCATTCACTTAAGTTGGCATAATCCTTCCGGAACAGAACACAATTATTCTTACAAACATGGATCATATCATATCCAATTCCAACTGCACGAAGGAAATTCTTCATTTTACTGTAGGTGTGTGGCAGCTCAGACGCATCTGGGAAAGATTTGCGGAAAGCAGCCAACATCGCATCGAATGATTTGTTGGTCATCCGCTCAGATGTCTTCACCTGAAGAAAGGTGACCATAGCTGAGAATACTGACAGCTTATTTCCTGGGGTGACAGCAACGTTGCATTGTTCCAACATGCGGGCCCACCGTTTTTCTTCTGCAGGTGAAAGTTCACGGAATGCACGAGCATTTCGTAGCATTGTTTCAATGTTGGTCAAACTCACTGGCTCCGCCACCACCACCTCCTCCTCCTCTTCCACCTGAGCATCAGGCAGATCAAGATGGTGATCTGCTGCTTCCACGTAGTCAATAACATTGACGTTCACAGCTTCACCATGATGAACCCACCTAGTATATGTGACCGACATCCCATACAAGTGTAGATGATTTTGCACAGTTGACTGGGGTCTTGTAACTGAATTCATACAACTGCTACACGGGCAGAGCACATCTGATTTCGGACCACCGTACTCAGCTCTGATAAAGTTCATGAAGTTTTCAACCCCCTCGACATATGCAGCGGAGAATCTTCGAGCAGAAGTTATCCAAGTCCTGTCCATCTGTTAGACATACAAATTAGTTCTTCTACTAGATATTACAGGAAAAACATATATGCTTTTTTATGAAGTCCAGAAAAAAATACCTAGGTCGATGTCTAAAGCTATGGCAAGATATTTGGACGAGCAGATCTAAGTAACGAAATATATGTAAAGCTAATTCAGCAAACAGATTTGAGTGCCAAATTATGGCAGGCTGTTTCAGCAGTCAATGAGGCCGAGCACACAGCCATCGAACTATCGAAGGCCATCGCAGCAACAAAGATCGAGTATAAAACGGTGTAGAGCTATTTCACCTAACAGATTGGCTACTAGACCATGGCAATCTACGTCACAATAAATATATGGCAGGATATTTTAGCAACTAATCGGCCTTGGCATGCCATCTCAGCTAAGCAGATTGAGTGCAGAACAGGGCAAGGAAGCTTCTTAAGCAGAGCATATTGACAGTAAACTACTTCGGCAAACAGTGAGATTAACAGCGTCTATCAGCTAACATTCAGCGCTACACCGACATGAACGGGGCCTCAGTCTAGAATGCGCGTACCGTGGGAGAAGCTGACCGCCGTGCGTCTCCACACGAACGTCGCCAGCGGTGGCGGCGCTGACCGCCGTGCGCCTCCACAAGAACGTAGCCAGAGGTGGCGGCGCGGCTAGAGGACGGCAGTCTACGAGAGCGTACTGTGGGAGCGAGAGGATCGCCGAACCGCGGCGCCGACGTATCGGCGCGGCGGGGAGGGCGGCTTTGGCGGAGCGAATGGAGTGGAGGGGGACAGGGGGGAGGGGGTTTGGGGAATATTATTGGCTAGTTGGCCGAAGGGCGGTTGAATCGGATTTGGGGGGAATTTTTGGGTGTGGGGGGGGAGGATTTTCGCGCGGTGGGCGGGGGGAGTTTGGCGCATGGTCGGTTTCTCCAAGTGCAGTCCCACGTGTCAGTGAAGAGGCAAGCCGAAGCGCGTTCCGTTTGCGTGAGCCGTGTGCAGGACCGAACGTGTGTGGGGTGCAATGCGACCGCGACAGGAGTGCTGTGAGTGTACCGCCTTTTTTCCTTTTAAACTAGGTGCTTCGCCCCCTCAAAAAAAATTGTTGCTTCGCGCGATCCATCGATACTACTACTAGTAATCCGGTAATCCCGACTAAAACGGCGCGGCCGGGTCTTTTCCCGCGCGATATGCTGGGAGGTTGGCTTAGTTGGGTTTTTTAGGACGAGTAATGCTACACCTACGTAATCCCAGTTACGTAATTAACGTAATGTGAAACGTGTGAGCTGTTGATTGTAGATTGGGGGGAGGGAGGGGCCCACCACCATGAAAATCAGGGGAGGAGAGAGAGAGGCAATTTACGTTAACCCTTTCGTAGGTTCCCGTAGATGTAGAAAGATGTGAAATGCGTGAATGTGTAGTGGACGTACTATTGGAGTGCCTAAGATAATTTGTGTATGTATAGACCCTATGTGTTTATTTTACTTCGCATGTTAGATTTGTCTCGGTTCAATAAAAAGCAGAGTTGGTGATGATGGTGTGCCTGTCATCCTGCAATATAGGCCGTCCGATCTATATCTAACGGATAGGAAGGAAACTATGACAATTTACCCGCACTCCTCTCCACATTTGCAGATAAGGCTTTCCCTCGTTCATCCTTTTCTCCCACAAGATCTTGATCTTCCGTGCAACGCACGGGCATCTTGCTAGTACTCCTACAATATGTATATTATTGTGAAAGTTCATATACACCGGCCGAGATTAATGCAAACACGGCAGATTTTCATTACATTTCGAACTTTTATAGGACAGAAAAATAAAAGAAACCCGACCCTAAACCTATTCTACGGCGGCGACCGACGTCCTCCATCTGCGATCTCTATGTACGGGGGCGGGGTTCAAGACCCGTGAAGTGAAGGTGCGGTCTCCGGCGAGGAAGAGTAGAACACGGGATACGGACCGGCCAGTTGGCACACCATGCCCTGCCGCCTCCCATGCCCTACTCATCCTCGGAGGAGTCCCCGACCTCGGCGGTGCCGGACGTTGGACGGCGGCAAGTAGGACGCGTGGCTGACGGTGCTCCCGTCGTCGGCCGCCAGCGTGGCCACCGCTTGTGCGGTCGCGTCCGCGTCCGGCTACGCCGCTATTGCGTCGCGAGAGGCGACTTGAGCGAGGGCGGCGACCTCGAGCTTCATCCCCGAAGACAAGCTCTCCCGCAGAGCGTTCGCACTTGCGGTCATGGCGGATGTGGTGCCAGGTAGGAGGACGATGCGCTATGGTGTGGAGGTTAGCTGGGCGTTGCCGCTTTAAGTAGCGCATTCCGGTGAGGCCAAGCGTCCGGGTGCGTCATTAAGTCGCCGGAGTTGGTTCCTCGGGCACCGAGCCTCTTAACGACGACATACGAACGGACGGCATGAATGCGGGCAGCTGGCGCCGGCTGGGAACGCACCGCGCGACGGCGCGAGGGACGAGGGTTTTGGTGTGCCAGGGTAGTCAGCTGCGGTCGTGGCAACGTTGGAGATGCCCTTTGCTCACATGCGATCCCCGCATGTCATTGAAAAAGCAAGACGACCCGGCATGGTCTCAGGTCCAGAGGATGCAGTTGGCCGCGCTACACCACTCCGCGGACGCGTCGCGGCGCCCCGTGCATCCTCGACGAGCCGGGTGTTGGGGTGTGTTTGGATTGTGGCCAAAGTGCACCTTACCAAAATTTTGGTCATGACCCAAAGATTGGTCTTTGTTTGGATGGTTGCCATTTTTTTGGCATGCCAATGAACTCTAGCCAACTCTAGTTCATTTTTCTTGCCAATGTCGGCCAAATCATGGGCAACCAATACCTCAACCAAAATTTTGGTCATGACCCAAAGATTGGTCTTTGTTTGGATGGTTGCCATTTCTTTGGCATGCCAATGAACTCTAGCCAACTCTAGTTCATTTTTCTTGCCAATGTCGGCCAAATCATGGGCAACCAATACCTCAACCAAAATTTTGGCTACCCAATGCTTTGATGGGGCAACCTTGGGCACAAACCAAACATACCGTTGGTCGTGCCACAGCACTAACGCCACCCTCGGCACACTGAAACCGACCGTGTCTAGCGACGATATGAGCGTGTCGCTCACCGCGGTCGCCGTGTCCAGAGGCGGTGCTGGAGCTGCGCCCCGTTGTTGGCCCCAACGACCCACATGAACGGTTGTCGGTGGCGAGGAGGTCGTGGGCCAGCTCCTCCATTGGACTAGTCTGCGCTACGTCGTCCCGACGGGTGTGCCCCACATGTCGGTTTCCCTGTTTTCCCGGCCATATTCGAGCGTCAGTGCTCCGCGTTGCGCATTAGGCCTTTCACTATGTAGGCCAAGCGAGACAACTTATTGTTTATTTGAGCCGTTCAAGTATAATCATGTGGCGTTTGCTTATTTCTCATTCCTCTCCAACCCTCTTCTCCATCGATCATGTCGCCCTCCAGTCGAGTCCATCCTCCCGCATGCCTCATTTGAACATTCCGCCGAGTATCATTCGCATGTACCCACCCTAGTCCTCTTTCAATAGATCTCCGGACCCCGAGATGAAATCGAGAGGGAACGAGTGGGGGCACGTGATACCTAAGGCGGATTCAAAATTTTGAACCGGTGATCATAGCATCCGCAAATCATATATAAAGGGTATTCAATGTTCGTTTCGTTTTTGAACGTACAATATACTCCCCCTATCCTTTCTAGTTTACATATAAGTTTTATGTGTAGTCAAAGTATCTCTACTTTGATCAAAAAGGTATCAACATTCAACAACGCCCAATCAATATTGTTAGATTCGTACGTACTCCTAGATTTGTACTCGAGATGGTTTCCAATTTGACTATTGACAAGATTAATAGTACATGAGATGTATAATGTGAAAATTATATCATTGGAAACTCCTTTCACATACGAATTTGACCGTATGCTTTGTGTAAGTTGCATGTCATATATTATTACTCTAACATTTGGTCAAAGTTAGCCTCGAAAAACGCATTAGACCCTGTATGCTTGTGTAAGTTGCATGTCATATATTATTACTCTAACATTTGTGTAAGTTGCATGTCATATATTATTACTCTAACATTTGGTCAAAGTAGTATAGTGGAAGTGGATCCTCTGACGTAGGTATCCCTGCCTTACCCTCCCTTTCGGTCACTTACTGGCGGACCCCATGCTTGCTAGGCCCCGCATGTCAGTTACTCAATGGGTTCGGCCACGTCAGGGGATCCTCATCCGTAGTATACTCCCTCTGTTTTTATTTACTCCGCATAAAACGGAGGGAGTGGTGGTATAATAAATGACGCGGGCGGGGGAGGGGGAGGGACGTCGGTTTGCTCTCAACTGCGGTCCCACAAGCGAGCGAAAACGCAAGACGAAGCGCGTTCCATTCGGTGAGCGACGTGGAGGGTCCAGCGTGCCGGGCTGCAACGCGAACGCGACAAGAGCGATGTACAGTCAAAACCGATTGACCGGTCGTCACCGGAACCACTATTCACACCAGAACCTTCGCTGCTCGGCCTACGCCAGCCACTGCCCTAAAACCACACCAAATCTCCAGCCCATTCCCCCACCTTTCGATCCCCTAGCCCGCATCAAGCGTCCCCTAGTTCGCCGGAAAGCCATGGTGCGCCGCAAGATCACTTACTACAAGATGCTGACGCCGGAGCGCCGCGCAGAAATCGCGGCGGCGGTCGGCGCCACAGACCTCCGTTCCCAAGCTCGCTTTGCGGCGGGCCAATCCCCGAGTTCTCTGGAGCCAAGCTACGAGGAGGAGGAAGCCGATCCAATGTTCATGGCGGAGGTCGCGGCGCAGAAGGCCCCCGATGGGTATGAGACGATGGACGTCGACTTCGTGCCGGCGTCCGAGTCCCCCATGGTGCAGGCGGACCAGCGGTTCAACATGGCGATACTAAAGGAGGACCGGGAGGCAGAGGCTCAACTCGACGCGGAGCGCGCGCATGCCGCTGCCATCGAGGCTCTCCTGCAGGCGGAACCGGATGTCGTGGATGTGAACCGGGCGGCGGAGGCTCAACTTGAGGCGGAGCGCGCGGATGCCGCTGCCATCGAGGCCCTCCTGCAGGCGGAACCGGACGTCCTGGACTTGAACCGGGCGGCAGAGGCTCGACTCGACGCAGAGCGCGCGGATGCCGCTCTCATCGACGCCCTCCTGCAGGCGGAACCGGACGTCCTGGACTTGAACCGGGCGGCGGAGGCTCGACTCGACGCGGAGCGCGCGGATGCCGCTGCCATCGAGGCCCTCCTGCAGGCGGAACCGGACGTCCTCGACTTGAACCGGGCTGTGCTCTCGTCCGTGCAGAGCGCCCGCACGCTCCGCTTGAACGAGTAGCTGGAGGCCGAGGACAACCACGGTGCGGAGACACACGTCGGCAGCGACGGCTGGTTCGCGCCGGCAGCCAAAGACGACGAGGCCGTCTCTTTCCGCGAGCAGTGATAGTTTTTCTTTATGTTGTTGTTTTTATGGATCTTTTGCTGTGTAAAAACATATATTTGTTATGCAAGTCGCCTGACTTGGGTCAGTCTACCATTTCAGGCGGTTGGATGAATATCCTACGTCTCCTAACCCTTCTTTCCTTCTTCCTCACCTCTTCTTCTTCCCCAACAGACCACCGCACGGGCCGTACGGATACTCCCCAACATGCGGTTGGATAAACATACTCTATGAACGAAAATTATGTGTCAGCGATAGGATGGCTGAGTTTGGTTTGTTCACATGCGACAGCACGTGTCAGTGAGGGTGCGTTCCCTTGGTTGGGTTTGCGGCGTGCAGGAGCGACTGTGTGAGGGTGCGGTGCGACCGCGGCGTGCAGGAGCGACCGTGTGAGGGTGCGGTGCGACCGCGACAGCCGTGCGCAAGTGTACCTCCTTCTCATTTTGAAAACTTTAGGCAAGCTTGGCAAAAATGTGTGGCGAAGTTTGGCAATGCAAGGCCTAGACCCAAACAGGATAAGTACGTACGTACTAGGAGTACTAGTGTTAAAAAAGAAAGGCGGGGTTTTCCTTCGCGGGATTTAATCGATACAAATCCTCGTTTCACGTGTCAATTAATGCGTATTTTTTTCTCCAAAGACCAAAGAGCTAACCATCTCACTCCTCATCGCTTGATTAATGCAGCGCCATGCAAACCAACCTTCTCACTTCCGCATGCATGCAGGGGATATTAATGTCCTTGGTTGCTAACCCCATCAATTTTGCCTCGATTAGTGTTAGTGGCCCTTTGCAAATTGTAATTTTGATATACTGGCCTTGTGTACAAAAAATGGAGGTAGTAACTATATTTGACTTCCTTCCCCATTGCGGTGACGTCGACGATATCTTTTTTTTGGTGGTTTGGCGAAGTGCGTTCGACGGAGAACACCATTGAGGGAGACCACGGTAAGTCGTTCGCAAGTGCCGCCTGCAAGCCGAGACAACCGCCTTATTTGCATCCAGGAAGTCCTTTACTAGTACTACTAGGAGTACTAGTGCGGTGAGATGGTTTCTCGAAGAAGACGATGGAGAAGCGGAGTCAGCGAAGAGTGAAATGATGGTTGCTTCGTCCGTGCTTTTGTGATTTGACGCCTCACTGCTTTGTGATTTGTGATAGAAGGGACAGGGGAGTAGACTCTGTGCTCTATACTGTACTACATGCGTCCAAGCATGGGAGAAAGAGGAGAGACGTTGCATTTTTCTATTCCTTCAATCAATCAATCAGGGAGCTTCGGTTCCATCTTTTTGGCTTTGGCAACACCGTCCACAATGGTTCCCACGATGCCAAAAGCTATTTTCACATTTGGCTACACATTGTGGATGCCCTTAACCGTACCACTTGGTTTTGCTCCTGTGTGCTATCTATACAAATCTCAATTATATTGATCTAAAAAATTATAGAATCAAGATTAGTAAAAAGGAGGTGATTTTGCCGCGCGGATGGCGGGGGAGGTTTCTTATTTGAGCAATGCTACATCCACGTAATGGTTTACGTAAAGTTACGAACTGATGTGATGTGGGACTATTTGATTGGATTAAAGGAGAGGATTAGGCCCACCCCACCTGAAAATCAGGGGGGCATATATAGATTAGATGGAAAGTATACGTAGCAGCTACGTAGCCCTTTGTAAGTCTAGGATTAGGCTTCTTATTTTCGGAGGACGTTGTCCTGGCGGTTTGCTAACATGCGGTCCCACGTGTCAGTGCTTTACCAAGCCGATCCGCGTCCCACATGAGGCAGAACAACGGCAGAAGCAACACGTGGTTAAGTTGAAGAAGATGAGGGAGAAGCGGATTCAGCAACGAGTGAAATGATGATGGTTGCTTCGTCCCTCCAACTTAACTGCGGGAAAGGTGCAGCTTTGTGATTTGACGCCTCATTGCTCATTACTACGCCGGCGCCATGACTGGGGTGCTTCACCCCGGCTGCTCTGCACTGTATTCCGGTATGGCACGTGGACCCGGTAGCTTGATGTCCCACATGTCGGCGAAAGGGACTAGAAGATTTATGAAAGCGAGCGCTCCACTCTTACGACGGAGGAGTAGACGACACGACGGCCCAGTGAACTGTCACTTGTAGTACTGTATAGTACTATAGTTTTGCTGTTTCGCACGATCCATCGATACAAACCCGATTAAACAGGAAAGGGCGGGATTTTTCCCGCGCGGTAGATGATACTGGCCATACATTTCAAAGGCAATTTTAATGTATGCAAACTGAATAATTATAAGTAACAATATGATATCTAGTAAAACTAAAAACACATATGATTTATTGTGTTAGAGTGTAGTAGTAGTGCTGTATTGCATAGTTGTTAGATGTAACATGCGAGAACGTGTAGAGATGTAGTTTTGGAGGGCCTACAGAGAGAAAAGCGTAATACGGTCACCGAACTTCAGAATAAGCTGATTACGGTCACTATATACGTTTTGCGGTGATTATACGGTCACTTGCTCACAGTTCAGCATCGGATTGCACTCTGTTGACCGGCCAAATAGTCTGCGTGGCGCCATGTTGACTAGTTAAATTGACCACGTTCCTTGTGGGTCCCACCTGTCAGTTCGCATAGGCAAAAGGTCAGATAAACACAAATTTACGCAGGCGCGACAAGGCTCCAACCCGTGCGCGGGAATCACCTGGTTGTGTATGTGTCTGTCAGGGCCTGATGTGTGCGCATGCACGTGTAGGTTGAGCACTTGAGCGTGAGAGTGTGTGTTGGTCGTGTGGTGTACTGGTGTGTGCATGCATGCGTGCGTGTGTGCGTGTGAGTGTTGCGTGCGTGGTTGCGTGGCTGCGTGTGTACGTGTGAGTGTTGCGTGCGTGCGTGGGTGCATGTGTTTGTGTGAGTGTTGCGTGGATGCAGTTCGTGTGCATGCGTGCGTGTGTGTATAATCACCACACCAGCTCCTGTGTGTTAAAACAGACGGCTCAGCATACCAATACAAGGCCACCTTGTCCGCTGTGCCCGCGGTCATGACTTCGAACCACCGTCCAAATATTTTTTTGTCGTTTGTTTTCATTCTTACTAGCAAGATGCCCGTGCGTTGCACGTAACATCAAGATGCATTTGTATGACTTGTTTATCTTGTGAGAGAAAAGGATGAACGAGGGAAGGCCTTATTTGCAAATGTGGAGAGGTGTGTGGGTACCTTTTTGCAAAATTGCCATAGTTTCTTTCCTATCCGTCAGATATAAATCGGACGGCCTATATTGCAGGATGGCAGGCACACCATCATCACCAACTCTGTTTTTTATAAGAGTGTATTTTATGTATTTTATAAGAGTGTAGATGTAGAGTAGATACAAGTCGACAGGTGGGCACGATGGTAGTGAGATAATGTGATGCAACACTAGAGGTGCCACGTGGAGCGTTTAACTGGTCAACTAGTCATGTCATGAGCAAATACAGAGTTGTACGGTGAGCCCGTGACTGTATAATAACCACTAAACGTAAATGGTGACCGTAATGAGTGGATTCTGAAGTCCAATGTACGTATCGTGCTTTCGCTTCAAATACAATGATCGTCATTGCATATATCGCGAGAGAAAGATGAAACATGCGTGAATTTTCTGGGGGCTTACTTTTAGAGGACCTGGAGATAGTTTTGTGTGCATACGTGAAAGGGGCGTACAGGGGGGTATGCGATGGAGAGAGAGATGCTCTTCGTTTCTCTTTATTATGACTAACTTTGTATATAGTATAAAAATATACAAATTCACAGTGCGGAATAAATATCATTGTGGGCACCATGCAATGCAAATTAGCGTTCGTACTCCTCCATATAACTTTGTAATGTTGTATATATGTAGAAACTCTAAAATAATTTTTTGGCCACACTTTATTCAAAAGGAATGTTGTATGCGAAATAAACGTGAAGAGAGGGCTTTTTAGATCAATGGGGTACGTGATGTAACATGTGTGAATGTGTAGTTGATGCATTTGGCGGGGCCTAGAGAGGTATGTGTGTGTATTACGTATTCGAGAGAGGCATGGATAGAGGGGCCGACGGGGGGGGCGTGGGAGAGATAGCACGAGAAATGAGAGTGGTCTAGAGAGAGAGACGAATATGACGTCACGACAAGAGATTCCATTCCCTTGAGTGTGTATATGCAAGGGGGGAGGGAATAGAGGCACCAGGAGAAATTTTCTGTGTGTGTGGTGTTTGTGTTGGTATGTGTGGGTGTGAGAAGATAATGAGACGTGGGGGCAGAGGGTGTGTCACCGCGTGAGGTCCGGTGGGTCGAGGTGAGGCCCTTCGTTCGGTTCCGTCCTGCGCCACATTGGTCGGCCCGTGACGCATTTAGGAAGACCCATGGATGACTAGTCGTACAAGACAAAGATAGCAGAATTGTGAAGGACTCTGTGTCCACTGACAAAGCCGGCTAGGATTTGTAACCCTAGGTTCTCGGACTAAGGTAACCCCTTTATCTCTGATATTACTATTCATCCAACCTAACTTTAAGGGGCATCCTACAGAATGCTCTGCTAGAATCATACTCGTCGATTAGGAAGAGAGGTGTGAGACAATGCGTGAGAGACAGGCGTAAAGATAATGTGCGTACATGAGACACGTAGGCAGGTCCATGTATATAGAAAGGGTCGATGAGGATTGTGCGTGTGTATGTTTGCGAGAGGAAGAGTGCTTGTGATAAAGGTTAGTGAAAACAGTTGTAAATGGTTACGAGAGGGAGGGAGGGTTATATCTAGAGCATGTGTGCGAGAAAGACACCTCGGGAGAGAGTGTGTGAGCATGTGTGAGAGACCACCGATGGAGAGTGAAACTACACGTAAAAGACTGCTCTACACATTGATTAAAGATATAAATTGTATCCAAATATTAGGATGGGATCATGATATTTGCAATTCGCGTAAGGAGCGGTCATTGATCCATCAGACATCTAGATTCTATCGAATTTGAGCATGTCTATGTTATTATTCGACACAATTGATCCACATAGTTAGTATTTTGAACTCCAGACAATGCATCGCTTTAGCAATCGAATATAAACGTGAGTATAGTTCATGTTGTGTGTGTAAAGCACATTATACATACGAAAGTTACACAATGGACATTATAAATAGCTACCTATGAACTAGCATACATTTGAATTCAACTTAAGGTGGTTTAAAAAAATCGAATTCAACATGAAGTCCATTCAATTATTTGAATTTGATATCATGGCATTTGTAAACCATACCTAAATTATGGGGGCACCAATCTTTGCTCTGATTTTGTACATAATAGCATATGTAGTCGTGTACAAAATAGATTCAAATTTAGCTCCTCCATTCCAAAATAATCGTAGTTATAGGATTTTCAAGTGTCAAAATTTCAAAAAGAAGCGGATAATTTAATGAGGTTTTCAAACATACAAGGTCAAATATAACGTTGTCTATTTAGGTCAATCCTCATAGTTCAAGAGTACTCTAAACGTGAATGCTTGTGTTTCAAAATTTCGAACGAAGCGCCAAAAGAGCCTCTACTCGCCCGAAACCGCGTGAGACCAATGTTTGGTAGTACAAGGAAATTACTTTTCTAATAACTCCGACCCGTGAAACCTACCGGCCCGACGTCCAAAGGTCTAAACCGGGGTAGGTTTGTAGCTTCATCTAGACGCCACGCAACCGCATCCGAAAAACATTCATACACAATGGCCGCCTAAGCACACATGCGCGCGGCCGAAATCGCTCCCGCCCACTATTTGGGACACCTGGGATTACCATCCTACCCCCGACCCGCAGTAGGTCCGAAATTTAAGAGGGGGGCAAAGTTTGTACTTTCCCCAAATTTCAAACAAGCGCGTCCCATCTTCTGTTCAAAAAAGCCAAAAACAAGCGCGTCCCAGACCGAAACATGGTTCCCCCCCACCCGTCCGATTCCCCATTCGTACTCCGTGGGCGCCAAAACTACCTCTCCACCAGCCGCGAAACCCCGGCGTCCTCCGTCCGCCACCCCATCCCACCCATCAACCGCCGCCCTCCTCCATCACGCCGGAGCCGATACCCCGACGTCGTCGTCCACCGCAACCTCAACCGCAACGCCCTCCACGGCTAGTAGTTGAAGCCGAGGCCGAGCCGTCCGTACCCGAGCCAGTTCAACCACGCCGTCCTGCGCCTCACCGCTGCCGCTCCAACTTCGCCACCCTCCACCGCACCGGAGCTGTTCCTGCTACGCCGTCCTTCGCCGCCTCGGATCTGCTTCCCCTCCGCCGACATACGGCCACGGCAACACAGTCAACAATTTGGCCATGGGTTCGTCCAAGCCTGCACCCTCCAGAACATCGGTTTCCCCGGTAAAAAGAAGAAGATCGGCGCGACATGTGGAGGTGACCACACCGGCAACCGAAAAAGGTACTCCTCTTCCCTTATTCGTGCAAATCTTACGTCTCTGCTTGCACGGTATTCATCCCACAGAAGACACTAGTTGACCGCTTCTTCTTGATACTAGATGTTCCTAGTAACTCGCGATGCACAAGGTTTCTCCTCATATACTATTTCACCTTAGCTAGAGGTCCGTCGCCCCCCTGAATTTCAATTTCTGGCCAGTTGATTCCCAATTAACGGAAGCATTCCCCGGCGTAACAGGCGCTAGTACGCCTATTACGCCGGGGAAGCAGCGCCTTGGTGTTTATCTTAGGGGCGTGTGCGGCCTAGAGCTACTGGCGCCCGATCTGGAGGTCGGCCGGGATTAAAGGGATGGCCTGGGGGCGCTGCCAAGCACGGCGGTGGTGTGAGGTCGATGGGAGGGCGGGGCGGCGGAGGCAGGGGTCTGGGCCGGTGGTCGCTGGCGGTTCGAGAAAGATCGTCAACAGTGACTGGCGGGAGGTAGACGAAGGCCATCTGCCCGTTCCTTATAGATCGGACGGTTCATTAAAAAAATCGACTGACCTATTTATTTTCAGTCGACTGTTATCTTAGATATGACCACATGTGGTGGTGTGCTGGAGGAGTACCTGCATTTCCTGTGCTCATATATTACAAAATCATACGGAGTAGAATCTAATTTTGTTTGCCATGCAATGTTGTAGAGCTATCATATGTCTCCTGTCATTTATTTTTCAGCCACCTGCTATCTGCTACTTTTACAGTGCACTAGTTCTGCACACACTTCACCCTTACTCTCACTATTGTGTTTTTATGCAAGGGTATTTCAGACTCTGCTGCCATGAGAGAAGCCAAAAAGAAAAGAGAGAAGTCGCTCCAGCTTCGTATGCGGGTAGGCAAGACACGTTACAGCGCTATAAAGGGTGCAGTGTCAGCAGATGGAGACGGTAAACGTAGCTCTGGAGTTGATGACCTCGCTCGCAATGAACCACCATCCCAGGTGCTTGCTTTAACTTCGCGGTGTCATATGTGGTTGCATGTTCCATATGGTGTCTAGCTTGTATTCGAAAGGCCGAAGTCGGTAAGATAAGGAAAGATATTTTTTTACATGAACCACCATCCCGTGAGCACCAGAAGACAAATAGCTAGTCAGGGCACTGGCCGAGCCAGTGACAAGCCCAGCAAAGATAGGCATCACCTGGAAGCCAACTAAAAAGCTGCGATGGTGGCGAAGCAGCCCGCCTCCCACCAGGCTCTCAGGTCCTAGATGATCATGCTCACCACTCCAGCCGGATGTCTAGCTTGTATTGCTTCCAATTTGGTTAAATTGCATCTGCTTAGCTTACACATTATACCTTTGAATATGACATGCCTTTCTGTTTTTGGTACATACTAGTACATCTGTGTATTAACCATGTTCTTACATCAAACTAATGTTCTTGTGTATCCCTCATCAATCACTTATGACGAGGCAGGCAGGCAAGGGGACTACTCCTCATTTAAAGAATGCAGCGTCAGCCTCCCGACATGATTCTCAAGAAACAGAAATGCTAGATGAAGATAGTGAACGTAGCTCTGTAGTTGATTACAGCATTTCCCCTACACTAGCATCGCAGGTGCTTGCTCTAACTTGGCAGCGTGATATGTGGTTGCATGTTGCATATGGTGTCTAGATTGTAATTCTTCCAATCTGGTTAAACTGCATGTGCTAGTCTGCTTAGCTTATACATTATACCTGTTAATGTGACATGCCTTCCTGTATTTAGTACATAGTACATCTGTCTATTAAGCATGTCCTTACATAAAACTATTGTTTTTTTGTATCCCGCATCAATCAACATGACGAGACACCTTTAGTATATGCAGTGCGATATTAGTTGCATCTTTCATATGATTTATAGCATGCGCTGCTTCTAATTTGTTGAAATTCCATTTATGATGGGACGCTTTTAACTTGGCAGAGTCATATTGGTTGCATCTTTCATGTGGTGTCTAGCTTGCATTGCTTCTTATTTGCTGGAATGGTTTCTGCTTAGTTTACACAAACAGTTGTGAACATGCCATGCCGTCCTGTTTTTCGTACATATTCCATCCTGGTATCATGTGTTTGCCTTACATCAAAGTAGTGATTGTCAGTATCATGCATGAATGAGTTCTGAAGAGAGAATTTTATTGCTTTTTCTTGTCGGTTTTACTTGACAATTCAAAATCAATAAAGCGGAAGGAAGTTAGCAAGGCAGCGGATAAAGGTGCTCCTTCCGAACGGAGGGCCTCTACAGTTTCTACTCCTCCACACCCCCAAGATGATTTCCAAGACAACACATGCATAGACACTCAACAAAGCTGTGTTTATGATGAGCACGTCTCCCCTAGTGCAGCATCACCGGTGCTCCCTCTAACTTGGCACTGTTATATGTGGTTGCACGTTATGTGTGATGGCTAGCTTGTATTGCTTCTAATTTTGTTGAATTCCATCTGCTTACTTTACACATTATACTTGAATAAGACACGTGTTCCTGTTTCTAGAACATACAATATCTGTCTATCACACCATGTTCTTACATCAAATTACTACTGTTGTGTAACCTACAACAATCACTTATCATAAGACACGTTTGACTTCAGAGTGTGATATAGGTTACATCTCACATTCTTTTCTAGCTTGTACTACTAATTTGTTGAAATGTCACTTATGACGAGACGGTTTTAACTTGGTAGAGTGATATTCGTTGCATCTTTCATATGGTGTCTAGGTTTCATTGCTTCTAATTTGTTGAAATGCCTTCTCCTTAGTTTACACATCATAAGCTGTGAATATGCAATGCTGTGAATATGCAATGGCACTAATGACGAGAGACCTCTAACATGGTAGTGTGATGTTGTTTGCATCTTGCATATGATTTATTTCTTGTACTGCTTCACATTTGTTTAAATGCCATTTATGATGAGACACTGTTAACTTGGCAGAGCGATATTTGTAGCATCTTTCATATGGTGTCTACCTTCCATTGCATTGCTTCTAATTTGGTGAAATGTCTTCTTCTTAGTTTACACATCATAGTTCTGGTTATCTCTTCCGTCCTGTTTTTCATACATATTACATCCTCCTATCATGTGGTTGTCTAACATCAAAGTTCAGTTCGTCTGCATCATGCATCAATTTGTTCTGAAGAACTAAATTGTTATTCGTTTTTCTTATCGGCTTGACTTAACATGGCACAGAGAAAGAGGAAGAAACACAAAATGGCAGGGAATGAGAAGCAGATGAATCCTGCAGATTCTGCTGGTACTGATGGTGCAATAGAAGGTCAAAGTCCAGCGGAAAGTTCTACAAACACGGTATCCCATCCTACATGAGTTGCAAAAAATCCAAACAGAAACAAATAGCTGCCACCAAACAAGCAGAGACAGCCCTAGTTCTTGCAACACCTACCACAATACTACCAGCTGCATGACTTACTCGTGCGTCAACTGAGCTAGCAACACGTTCCCAAGCTCCCTTGCCACCTGACACTACTTCCCAAGCACTCTTGACACAAGACGAGTTGGCAATATCAGATGAACCTTGTGAGCTTCAACAGCAAGAAGGTAGTTGCTGGAGTCAAGTTACAGTTGCATGCTTCTTTATATGTAGTCTCACAGTTTGATGTACACTAACACTTCCTATGTTCGTTGTTGGACTAGCACCTAGGCGCAAGAGGAAACAAACATCAGGGATAATGCTCGATAGGTTAACTAAATCTAGAGGAGGAAGAATGGAGATCCGTTTTGAGACAGGTTAAAAAAGGCCACGTGATGCTACAGAGTCAGCCAAGTTAGTATCAGAGGCAGCGGTTGCCGCTAGGTGTCATGTACGTATCCTCCCAACATGGATTCAGTAAAGGAATGACAAAGACGAAACCCAGTTCAACACCTTCCTCGACCATTTATCTGTAAGTATGGTTATGTATGGAAACTAGTAATATCGTCTTGCTCTGTCCCATACTTTCTAGGTTGCTGATAATGAGACTCCCATAATTTTCAACATATGAGGTTCAAGTTGGATAGCCAAGATGATGCAACCAGAAAAGCTTGCACCCATGTTTTCAAGTCTGCTCTGCGACAGTATCGGTATAACTTGAGGAAAACTCACTTTGAAGGCAAGGCTAACAGTGAACTTTCCCAAACATCTCTAGTGGAAAATATATCGGATGAAGACTGGAGGGGCCTTGTTAAACACTGGTCTGATCCAAAGTATCAGGTACATTATATATATGTGATCAGATCACATGTTGAAGTCCTATTTACGCATGTGCCACACAAATCTATCTTCTTGTAGGTGAACTGTTCAAAGAACAAGGCCAACCGTACGAAAGTGAAATTCCAACAGACGACAGGATCTCGTAGCTATATTGCACACTGCGAGGCTCTTGTAATTAGCTGCTGTTTCACTCTTTTCGCTGTACCATATTATCAGATCTATATTGACTTGTTCAAAATGCAGAGGAAAGCCCGCAAGGACCAAAAAGTACCTGAACCAAATGCTGTGGAAATCTTCAAGGACTGTCACACCAGCAAGAAGAAGGGCATGACTACACCAGTCAAAGCCGCTGTTGTAAGTCCTTAATCCTCATGCCTTTTAAATACTACTTTCTCTGACTTGTGCCTTGAACTGCATGGTTTGCAGCCAATGTCTATTACTTTTTTCAATTTTATACACAATTGTCTTAGCGTATCATTGCACCTTACAAGGTTTAAAAGAGAGGAGTGATGTTCCTTTGATCTTGACCCGTAATCTAGTTCCGTGCTGGACTTGCCCACACAACGTTACAATTGCCTGTTTGTCTATTCTCAGTTGTTTTGTGATATGAATGATGTCATACTATGCTTACCGTATTATAAACTTCGTCTCTTTATCCTTAGCCCTCAATACAATGTGAAGAAATAGACAATACATTAGCGATGGTACATGGTCATATGTTTGGAACCTGGTTTTATTATGTACTTTGCAATAAAATACAACTAATATTTTACATGGGTTCACCAGAATAAGTTTTGTATATAGACCAAAGCTATTTTGTTTGGTTTTGCTGCCTCCTTAATATCTTCTGTTCTGGTACTACTAATGTAAAACCTCAACTTTTCAGTGAGCTATGGAAAAAATGGTGGAACCGCCACCTTCTGAAGGTGGCGAGGCAACTATAACCGCAATGTCAGCTCTTGCCGCAGTGGGTCAGTACCTGTCCACTAACAGTGTCAAAAGCACGTTCCTGCGTAATACTGGGTTGGTTGTTAAGGAAATATCATCCAAAATGCCTCATGATCAAGATATGCAAGCTCAAAGCAATGTTGTATCTGCGCTCCAGACACAAGTCCATTCCCTAACAGAGACCCTTTGTGAAACAAGGAGAAACATTGCTCAATGTCGTCAAGATATGCATGGTTTTGAAACCAGACTATCAGACATTTGCTATGTTGTTCAGGAGCCTAGGGGAAATGAAGGCGAGGGTTATGGTACTCCATTGGACAATACAGCATGAAAACGTAACAGTCAGGTCAAATGAACTGAGCTTCTGAACTTCTGGTGGTGCATTTATCTGCTAGACTGTTAAGTTTTATGCCAACCTTCCTTTTGTTATATAGTTGTAATTTCTTTTGGTGTGATACAAAATTTATTCTTAACGTGTAGCCACCGGCTGAAGAAAACAACAAGCCATTTTTGTATAGTGTAGGGTGTTCCCTATATTTGCACTGGTGGCGATCTTTGATGCCGAGTGGATGTAATCTGTGCAATCGCCTTAATAGCCTAGCGTTAGTTTCGGCCTTATTTATTTCCTAGTCTTCTTTTTCCCTGGTTTGCTAGTGGCCGCAACTACCATGGGCTATATACGAGCCGTAGGATCCATGGGTCTCCTACGGGCCGTCGATAAATGGGCCTGTAATTAGTGGGCCTCGGGCCGTCGGATAAATGGGTCTACATGGGCCGTAATCGGGCGTAATTGGTATCGGCCCAGCACGGTAATAGGACGTTAACAGGCCGTAGGACAGCAAAGGCTTAATTCTGTCACAGGCATAACGGGTCGTTAATGGGCCAGAATATAGGACGGGCTGGAAACGGCGCAACGGGTTAACAGGCCAGAGGCCGACTCTTGCCATGGGCCGAATTTGGCCCATTAGGGTAACAGGCCAGTAACGGGCCGACTCTTGCCATGGGCCGAATTTGGCCCATTAGGGGAACAGGCCAGTAACGGGCCGACTCTTGCCATGGGCCAAATTTGGCCCATTAGGGGAACAGGCCAATAACGGGCCGGAAGTAATCGAGGGCCGAAAAGGAGCCCAAGAACGTATGGGCCGTCAATAGGCCGAAAGCTAACACGGGCTGGAAACGGCCCATGTAAATCACGGGCCGTTAACGGGTATAAAGAAAATTACTGTTCATTATGGGCTAGAGTCACCGTGGGCCTGTAAAGGGCCGAAAGATACGAAGGCCTCATATGGGCCGAAAGACGTCGTGGGCCATACATGGGCCGAAAGTGAAATGCGCTGGTGTTATATTCGATGGCCCACATGACGTTGTTGGGCCGATTTCCTTTAGGGCCTAACGGGCCGTGAGTTAACGGGCCGTAAAATGGGCTATTTGCGAAGAGACCGTTAACAGGCTTTTCATGGGCCAGCCTGTTAACTTTTGACCAAGTCAAACGGGCCGGCTTTGTAAGCTAAATGGGCCAGTGGTGGGCCGAGGCACGTGTCGACATATCATAGGCGCCTATCTGACCCACTGACGAGCTGACACGTGTTCCGTCCGGCCAATAAGAATTTTACACGTGGAAATTTCCCATTGGTCGGGGCTGTTAACGGGTTATCGGATCCAAAACCCGACCCGATAGCTTAACGGCGTTCCGTTATGGTGGATGGCACGTGTAGGTCACCCTTGACGAAAGCACTTCTGTGACGCGCAATTTATCGTCATGGAAGTGGACACTTCCGTGATGATAATTTTGGTAATGTCATGGAACACTTCTACGACAGCATAGGTATGACTATCTTGATTCTGTCATAAAATCGTCATGGATGTACATGCATGACAAAAAACGCGACCTACTGTGACAAACACGTATCATCACGGAAGTGTATTTTTTTGTAGTGATCGCTACCGCTTAGTGATAAAGTAAAGCAATTACATGGCGATTGCATTTCATACAATAAAACGACAACCATAAGGCTCCTGCCAGTTGCCGATAACTTTTGCAAAACATGATCATCTCATACAAGAATTTATATATCATCATGTCTTGACCATATCACATCAGAACAAGCCCTGCAAAAACAAGTTAGACGTCCTCTACTTTGTTGTTGCAAGTTTTACGTGGCTCCTACGGGCTTCTAGCAAGAACCGTTCTTACCTACGCATCAAAACCACAACGATATTTTGTCAAGTGTGCTGTTTTAACCTTCAACAAGGACCGTTCGTAGTCAAACTCGATTCAACTAAAGTTGGAGAAACAGACACCCGCTAGCCACATGTGTGCGAAGCACGTCGGTAGAACCAGTCTCATGAACGCGGTCATGTAATGTCGGTCCGGGCCGCTTCATCCAACAATACCGCCGAATCAAAGTAAGACATTGCTGGTAAGCAGTATGACTATTATCGCCCACAACTCTTTGTGTTCTACTCGTGCATATGACATCTACACATAGACCTGGCTCGGATGCCACTGTTGGGGAACGCAGTATTTCAAAAAATTTACCTATGATCACGCAAGATCTATCTGGGAGATGCATCAAGCGGGGAGAGTATGTCAACGTACCCTCGTAGACCGAAAGCGGAAGCGTTTAGTAACGCGGTTGATGTCGTCGAACGGCTTCGCGATCCAACCGATCCAAGCACCGAACGTACGGCACCTCTGCGTTCAGCACACGTTCAACTCGATGACGTCCCTCGATCTCTTGATCCAATTGAGTACGAGGGAAAGTTCCGTCAGCACAACGGCGTGGCGACGGTGATGATGAAGTTACCGGTGTAGGGCTTCACCTAATTACTACGACGATATGACCGAGGTGTGTAACTATGGAGGGGGGCACTGCACACGGTTAAGAGAAGGCTTGGTGTGCCTTTGGGGTGCCCCCTCCCACGTATATAAAGGGGGAGGAGAGGAGGCCGGCCATAGGGGGGGCGCGCCATAGGGAGGAGTCCTACTTGGACTACCGGTACAAGTAGGATTCGCCGCCTTTCCTATTCCAACTAGGAGAAGGAGGGAAGGGGAAGGAGGGGAGAAGGAAGGAGGGGGAGCCGCCCCCTCCTTGTCCAATTCGGACCAGCCCATGGGGGGTCGTGCGGCCACCCCTTGAGGCCCCTCTCTCCTTTACCCTAAAGCCCATTAAGGCCCATTACTCTCTCGAGGTCAATAACCAATAGCGGAACCTGGATCCTGATATTGGCTCCTACATATTCTACGAAGATCTTTATCGGTCAAACCGCATAACAACATACGTTGTTCCCTTTGTCATCGGTATGTTACATGCCCGAGATTCGATCATTGGTATCCTCATACCTAGTTCAATCTCGTTACCGTCAATTCTCTTTACTTGTTCCGTAATGCATCATCCTGCAACTAACTCATTAGTCACATTGCTTTCAAGGCTTATAGTGATGTGCATTACCAAGAGGGCCCAGAGATACCTCTCCGATACACGGAGTGACAAATCCTAATCTCGATCTGTGCCAAACCAACAAACACCTTCGGAGACACATGTAGAGCATCTTTATAATCATCCAGTTACGTTGTGATGTTTGATAGCACACAAGGTGTTTGTCCGGTATTCGGGAGTTGCATAATCTCATAGTCAGAGGAACATGTGTAAGTCATGAAGAAAGCAATAGCAATAAAACTTAACGATCATAATGCTAAGCTAACGGATGGGTCTTGTCCATCACATCATTCTCTAATGATGTGATCCCGTTCATCAAATGACAACACATGTCTATGGTTGGGAAACTTAACCATCTTTGATTAACGAGCTAGTCAAGTAGAGGCATACTAGGGACACTCTGTTTGTCTATGTATTCACACATGTACTAAGTTTCCGGTTAATAGAATTCTAGCATGAATAATAAAAATTTATCATGATATAAGGAAATATAAATAACAACTTTATTATTGCCTCTAGGTCATATTTCCTTCAATAATGCAGAAGACCACATTGATCACTATGATCGGCCGAAACTGTAAGATGCCCAATGCGCCCAGCACCTTAGGGATAAGAGTTATAATCCCGTAGTTGAGGCATGATAGATGTAAGACTCCCACGAAACACTCCTGGAACATGGCCATAAGCTCGTGTTTCATGGCCGGCCAGAACACATGGAAGAAGCGCACCGCGAGATCGTCGAGGCCCGGAGTGGAATCAGGGTTCATGCCCTTGTCCGCCGCCCACACCTCATCCTCCTCGAAAGGAGCCATGAGAGCCACGTTGGTGTCGGTAGAGACTCGGTGGTGGGGGGGGGGGGCAAATATCTGGGGCGAGGGCTGCCCCACCTAGAGCCAACGGGGAGAACAGGTCTTTGTAGAACCCGTCCACGTGGGCGCGGATGGCCGACGGGTCATTGAGAAGTGCGTCACCAACCCAAAGAAAGGGGATGGTGTTGCGACGTCTAGGGCCGTTGGCGGTCACTTGGAAGTATGTCATGTTCGCGTCTCCTTGCAACACTCAACGATGCGTACCGCAGTGGTGCCAATAGCACTCCTTATCCACGCAAATTACCATGAGTTCCTCCTCGAGCGCATAGCGCTGCATCCGTTCGTCCGAAGACAGGCCAGTCGAGTCCGCCCTTAGGTCCAGGGCTTGGATCACCGAAAGAAAATTATGCTTTCTAACTTGGAGATCCTGGCCAATATTGGAGCCCCACCATTTCATGAATTGTTGGGCACACTTGGCACAAAAGTGCCAATCATCCGCGGCAGAGATGTGCTGGTGTGGCTCGGACCGGGCTGCCTCCATCTAGATAGGACCACGCTGAAGCCATAAGTTCTCAAAGCAGAACCTTGGTGGGGGCGTGGCCTTTCCTCCGCGGAGGACAGGAGGAGCGGGATATGGTCAGACCCGATCCGAGTGATCGCCCGGAGTGAGGCCAAGGGGCACTTGAGCTCCCAGTCCGGCGACATGAAAATGCGATCAAGGACGGAAAGGGTCGGGGACGCCTGTTTATTTGTTCAGGTGAATCGGGCACCAATGGGGTCCAGCTCCCACAGCCCCAAATATGCAATGCACTCATTAAAGAGCTGCATTCGAGGGAAGTTGACGTGACCGTTGCTTTTGTCGTACGGGTGGCGAATGAGATTGAAGTCACCGCCCACCACGGCCGGCAACTGGGCGTTCGAGATCTTGGTACTAAGCTCCGCAAGAAATGCGGAAGAGCAGCGGTGATCCGCCAGACCATAGACAATGACGATTTCCTACTTGAAGCACATGGAGAATTTGGATACCTCCATGCTAACGAAAAACTATCCCTGGTCCATGCTTCCCACCTCAAAGGAGGCGTCCTTCACCCCTAGAACGATGCCTCCGGAGTGTCCCGTGCTCCCACTAGAAGGGAGCTAGTGCCAGCCAAAGAGGTCAGGCCTCAAGCTATTAAGCTCGGAGAGGGAAAAATCAGATCGCATAATTTCCTGGAGGGCAATAGTGTGAGTTTGCTCATCTCGCATGTATTCGGAAAGTTGGCGGTGGCGGCCAGTCTGACCAAAGCCACGAATATTCCAGAATAGTATCTGCATTAGATAACCGGGGAGGGGGTCCTGATCCCTGGCATGAGGGAGGCACTTTGGCCCCGACGCATAGCATTAGTCCTTGAGCGAGCGCGACCATGGGCACTAGTCTCCCCTTGAGACAGGAGGTCGGGCCTGGAGGTGGACCCTTCCTCGGGCGGAGCCATGGCCCTAGCCCTGGTCAGCTAGCGTGAGTTGCCACAAATTTACCATCCAACACTTCCTTTGCCTAGATTGCATCGATTTGAACTAAGGGGGGACCCTTTCCCCCCTGAACACAATCCCGGGGTCGTTGGCTACCTTCGCGAGCTTCCCCAGCGACACCGACTCGAGCACAAAAATCTGCATGGAGACCGTGAGGCAGGCTGGTGGAGGTACCTGATTCCAGGAACCGAGCAACGGCCTTTCTTTCTGCGCGCTCCGGGATGGACGGGGTCGGGGTGCGTGGTGGCAATGGATCGTCAATGCGGGTGCTCCGCCGCGATGTTGTGACGAGAATCGGCGCCGAACGACCCCGTTTGGGACCCTTAGACCGCGGGGGGGCGGGGGATGACTGATACGTCTCCAACGTATCTATAATTTTTGATTGTTCCATGCTGTTTTATTATCAATCTTGGATGTTTTATAATCATTTTATAGTCATTGTATATCATTTTTTGGTACTAACCTATTGACATAGTGCCAAGTGCCAGTTGCTGTTTTTTTCCATGTTTTTTACATCGCAGGAAATCAATATCAAACAGAGTCCAAATGCCACGAAACTTCGCGGAGATTTTTTATGGACCAGAAGGAAGATATTGGGCCCTGGTTGCACCTGGGGGAGGCCCGAGGAGGGGACAACCCACCAGGGCGTGCCAGGAGGCCCAGGCGCACCCTGGTGGGTTGTGCCCACCTCGGGTGCCCCCCGGACCGCCTCTTTGCTCTGTAAATACCCTCCAGAAACCCTAGGGGAGTCGATGAAATATTCATCCAGCCGCTGCAGAGTCCAGAACCACCAGATCCAATCTAGACACCATCTCGGATGGGGTTCACCACCTCCATTGGTGCCTCTCCGATGATGCGTGAGTAGTTCTTTGTAGACCTTCGGGTCTGTATGTCGGGGAAACGACACCTATGGGATCACGAGGAATCCCTTTTGCTACGGTTGGCGGGCGTGGGGCTGTGCAAAGAGCGAGATTGAGAGATCAACGCGGGAGGATTATCTAGGTTCGGACCACGAAAGACGCGTAATACCCTACTCCTGCAGGTTTCTGTTTATGTGGTGTTCTTGGACTAGCTACAAGGCGTGTAGGGTCCAAAAAGTCCGAATCCTCTCCCAGTACGCCGCGGGCCTCCTTTTATAGACAAAGGGGCTGCCACAGTGGCACACAAGAGGTGGAAAGCTATAGAGTGGTCGAGTCTATCCTCTGGCATCGTAGGACAAACACATTTAATGCACTACCGACATGTTCTTCTTGCTTTATCAGGGACGGCAAGGAAGCTCGTCCCAGCTATCGCCGCCTCGCCTGGCTTCGACGCGCGTCCGAACTGATGAGGCGAGTAGTGCCACGCTGGCTGGCTGGCTGCTGAGTTGGTACGGTGGTAGCGCCTTCACAAAGATCTGCATGCCACCACGCAGGTGCTTACTGAGTTGGCCTAGAGGCCGCATGTCGCCACGCAGGTGTTCGCCTAGTTGGTGGGCTGGCAGCTGCATGGGAACGGCGGCGGAGCTTTGGCAGATGTGGGCCTAGCTGCGGCCCCGCGGATGTCTTCGGCAGGAGTCTTGCCGGGGCCCCGGCAAGGATCTTGCCATGGCGTCATGGTCATCCCTGTCAAGGGGCTTGCCGGGGGTCTCGTGGGTATCCTTGGCAAGGATCTTGCCGAGGATCTTCGTCTCCTGGTCATTTATATAGTCTTGTATGTTCTTGGTCTTCACAAAGATCTGCATGCCACCACGGAGGCGCCTCCCGAGCTTTGGTTCCAGTGTGGTTGAGGGCGTCGGAACTCTCAGGCTCGAGGGTGGCAGCCCTGCTGGCGTTGGGCAAGTTGCCCCGGCAAGGCTCTTGCCGGGGCTGTGGAGGCCGCCCCGGCAAGGACCTTGCCGGGGGAGTCCACCTCGCCCTTCTTCTCTTTGTGTCTCTGGCTCGGCGTTGGTCTAGTCGTCTTGTGCCTTTGCTTCCTCTGCCCCGCCAAGCATGGCCAGGGGCGTGGGGCTGCGACTGCCCGCGCACAAGTAAAGGGGTGCAAAAAAGGGACCCCTACTTTTGTACACCGACAGGAGCCCCTGGGCCTGGGCCACATATAAGTGCGGGGCGTTATTGGGCCAGGCCCAGAACGGTGCGCAGGCGCGCGAGCGGCGGAGTTTTTACCGTAGTAACTCCCTCGCTCGCTTGCGCTTCCCCACGACCCGCGTTGAATGCACGACGTGTTCGTCGTGCGTGGCGTGGGGGTCATGCGTGGGGCGGTTGCTGCTCTCATGCATCACATCGCAGTAAATGGTAAAGAGGCGGCCCGTGCCTTCCCCATAAAAAAGGGAAAACCGCAGGCGCGCTGCTCATGTACCCTCTGTGCCTCTTCCAATCTCGGAACCGCCGTTCCTCTCTTCTTCCTCAGGCGAAAGATTCGAAGTTCTTGCCTCTATCAGCCGCCGCCGTGCCCCCATTGCCCCCAATCTCCCATTGCTCCAGCTTCCTCACCTCTTTCCCTCCCGCCATGCACCCAAAACCAGTAAGGGCAAGAGAGTGGCCAAGGACGCCAGGGAGAAGGAGGTGCCGGAGAGCGAGTTGGCGGTGCGGCGGACGCAGCTTGCCCTCTTCCCCTCGATGGTCGATGCGGTCCACCTCAGGGACTATTTCAAGCCTCTGTGGGGGGCGAAGACGACGGGGCATCCGGCCACGCACATCACCCCCGCTGATTTCGCTGAGGCTGGCCCGAATTGGTATCCTTTCTTTGTTGACTACTTCTCCTGCGGGCTCTGCCCCCTTTCTCTGATTTTTTCAATGATGTCATGCACACCTACGGCTTCTATCTTCTTGATTTCACGCCGAATGTCGTGGCGTGCATGGCCTTCTTTACCCACCTCTGTGAGGGCTTCGCCGAAATGCTTCCCAGCACGGCGCTCTTCCGCCACTACTTCTATCCCCGTATCCAGGCGGGGGTGCCATCTCCGGCTGCGTCACCTGGATCCCACAGACCCAGGAGAAGGGCACGTATCTGGAGGGCACCCAGAAGGAGAGGTGGGAGGAGTGGCGGGGCCGGTGGTTATGGATCGAGGAAGAGGATCCGCAGGAGTTCTGCCGAGTTCGTCAGAGCCCACCAGTCCGTCGCAATTACTGGAGCGACCCCGACGCCGGCGACAAGAAGCTCGGGATCGCTACTACCAGAATCTATCGCCTCGCCATGGCTGGGCTCACCCTTGAGATGATTGGGGCTGATTTCATCCGCCGCCGAATCGCTCCACTGCATAACAAGGGGAGGCCGGCCTGGCTCTTCAAGAACGCCGCCGACATCATGAGGCTCCGCCCCGGCCCGAAGCATAACTTCACGGTGATGGGGCATGCCCATTTCTGCCAAAGGCTCTTCCAGCTTGACGTGGACAGCGACGGCAGGGCGGAGAAGAGCGGCAAGGCTGCGAAGGCCAGCAAGGCCGTCAAGGGGCCCCTGTTTGGGTTGCCGGCGGGAGTGGTCCCACTGAACAACAACTCTCGCCAGTCCGCCATCATCACCATGATGCCGGACTTCAACGCGCATGTCCTTGACCCGTCCTGGCCCGAGCCGCTAGCGGAGGAAGATCAGGAGTTCTTTGACACTTTGTCGGAGGCTTACGTCCGCGACGAGCCGCTGCTCATCCAGGACACCACCCAGGCGGAGCTGGACTACATCGCCACCAGGGCGGCGGATGCGGCACTTGCCAGGGAGGCTGGCAGCGCCGGTTAGGTGGAGGACGAGGCTGACACGGCCGCGGAGGAGAAAGAGCTTGCCGGGTGGGCGGAGTCTGCTGGGGAGGCCAACAGCGTCGGCACCGATGCCCCTCTTTTTGAAGATGCGGGCGACGAGTCGTCCATAGAGGAGGTTGAGGTGAACGACCCCCCCGGTCACGGGGAGGCAGCGTGTCCTGAGGCGGGCCAACTCTGGTGAGCCGGTCCGGCTCGGCAGGATCACACAGCGGCAACCGCCCAAGGAGCAGCTCGTGTGCGAGACGAGGGCGATGAAGGCCGCGATAGCGACGAAGGCGGCGAAGGCCGCAGTGGCGAAGAGGAAGGCGACTGCTTCCTCCTCGTCCAAGCGGTACCGGACCCCATCTCATTCCCCTCGGGCAGCACCTTGGAGGCCGAGTTTGACCTCGGATCTTTCAGCCCGGCGAGGAAGAGGAAGCTAGCGGAGGAGGAGGTGGAGGAAGAGTAAGTATTTCGCTTCCCGCATCACCTCCTGACTTCACTCCAATGTTATCCTTCTTTGATTTGGTGTTATCTTCACAAGGACGTGGAGACGCTGGCCCAGAGGGTGGCGAAGAGGGCCAAGGCCTCGGCGGGCGACAAGCCCCCGGCGGGTACTTCGCATACGCCGTTGCTGGTGGATAGTAGTCCGGACAGCAGCCCCTGGCGTAGCCCCCGCTTCAGTCCCCAATGTAAGCACATCACTTACTCCTCCATTGGCGAACTTTGGGGTGTGAATCTTTGACGCTGATCTTGCCAGGTTTGTAGGAGAAGAGCGGCAGCAGGAGGTGCCACTGAGGGCCACCCCCAACACGCCGCCCCCCTCGACTACCCCGCCCCGAGGGGCGTCCCCGACAAGGGCATCCACCACCGAGCCCATGCCTATGGAGGAGGAGGAGACAAACTTGGGTGCCGGTGGTCCTACCCCGGCAATGAATGTTGGCAGGGAGGGCGTCCCTTCTTCCCAGCCCGGTGCTGGTAAGTTCGCTTGCTTCCCGTCCCTGTTCTTTCTTCTTCTTATTTTGAACTTTGATCTTGGCTCTGCCTCATTCTCCTTCTTGGCATCTAGGCGCCTCCTCGGCGAACCAGGAGAACATTGATACTGTCATCGAGGAGGTCACCAAGGACGCCAAGGCCGAGGCAGACAAGATCACTGCCGAGGAGGCCGCCAAGACTGCCGCCGAAGAGGCCGGCAGGGCCGTTGCCGAGGAGGCCGGCACTAGGCCTGCCGGGGAGGGGGTGGCTGACGACCAACCTTCCTCCTCCGCTGCCTCTGGCTCAGGCAAGTACCTGAAGGTGAGCGAGGACCTGTTCGTCCACCTCCCAGGGACGGCGAGCACCAAGGCGCTCACCGAGGGGGAGGTGTTTGATGACGAGGTGCTCGCCGCCGCCGGGCTTGAGGTTGTTGACGAACCGAGCGCCGGTGGCGGCGGTTCCCAAGAGGAGCAGCTCCCATGAGCGCCAACTTCCAGAAGCTCCAGGCGCTTCACCGTGCCCGCCTGGACAAGGTAGAGTCCAGGATGGCGCCGGTGGACAAGGCGGAGGCGGATCTCGCGGGGCACGTCGCCGAGACGCATGCCTGGTTCCGCCAGGCCCACGAGGAACTGAAGGTTGCCCAGGATCTGCTGGCCGAGTGCTAACAGGAGCTTATCCTGCTGCAGGCCGATGTCGAGAAAACCCAGGAGGCGGCAAAGGAATAGGCCGCCAAGGACGAGGCCGCTCGGCACCAGCACTAGGCCGAGCTGAACTCCCAGGAGGAGGACCTTGCCGCTCGTGACGAGGCGCTCGCCGCCACCCTCCGCGGCAAAGATGAGGAGGTCAAGAAGCTTATCGTGCAGTAGACCCAGGAGCTGGAGCAGAGGCACAAGGAGGCACTCAATGCTCAGGCCTAGGTCCACACCGGCAAGGTGAAGGAGCTGGAGGTGGAGCGGGATCGGCTGAAGGAACAGGTCCTGGGGCTGGCGAAGGAGAAGGACACGCTCAACAGCGCTCTGGTGGAGGCGCATGCCGCAGTCCTCGGCAAGGCTGAGTAGCTCTCCAAGGCCAACGACTCCATCAAAGACCTGAAGCTGAAGCTGGAGGGTCTTGAGGGGATGCTTACGGAGGTCAGGGCCACGGAAGAGACCCTGACCAAGGCCCTGGAGGATGAGAAGCAGCTGCAGAGGGACGACGCCGCCAACCACGAGGATTACGTGGCGGGCGAAAACCTCTAGATCAGCCGCCTCGCCGACGTCGCCGGCAGGATCACCACGAAGCTGGCTACCATGGGGATGCCGAACGTGAGGTACGCCCCGGAGCCGAACATGAGTCCCAACGCCAAACTGACCCTGTTCTTCGAGGGCGCTCTTGGAGCCCTGGAGCAGTTTCGCTCTAACAGAGCGACCTCTCTGGCCAAAGAGGCCCGGAAGCTTTGCCGGGGTGCCCTGACAACGGTCCTCACCAAGGTGGCGTACTGGAACCCCAACCTCGACTTCGACGTCGTGCTGGAGAGCTTGCCGAAGGATGTGGACCTCGTGACGCTCGAGGAGCGTATCAAGTCCATCATCAGCCGCGTGGACGGAGTTCGGAGGATAGAGGGCCAGCGCCGGGACTAGGCACCCCAATTCTCGTTGCCGCTGCGAGTTCAAGACCAAGAAAATTTTATCTTAAGTTAGAACTGCAACGATTATTTGATGTAATATAACTCTGCAGTACTCCAATATCACGCATGCTATCTTCCCGGTGGATCTTTCTTTGTACATTTGCACCCTACGCTTGTTGAGATAAGGCTGCCGGCGTGTAAACCCATGCCGTGGTGCTTTGAGGACGGATCCTTAGCACCCTGCCGGAAGGGCGCTTGCTGCCGGGCAAGTCACCTTGCCGCTGCCAGCGTGGTCGCTTGAACTGTCGAGCGGACTCGGAACAGGACAAGAGCGCTGCTGGTAGCGGGTAGGCCACCATGCCGTTCTCAGCGTGGCCGCATGAACTGTCGAGCGGACTCGAGATAGAGACAAGGGCGTTGCCAATAGCGGAAGGGTCCCATTGCGTGCAGGTTTCCCGTACAAGGAACGAGATCTTTTGGGGAGGACAGACTTATATAAATGAAATAGCCAAAATTTTGCATGACTTAGCTTTTCGGGGCGACGCGGATGGCCGTCGGGGCTGCGGATGGCACCAGAGGGCGGTTGATTGATGACGCCCTCTCCCTTCGAGCCATCCTCATGAAAGAGTCATTGCGTCGGCTCCAAAACCAGATTTCCACGACTTGCGTCCCCTACCTAGCGCTCCAAAGATGTCGGGGGAAACCGACGCCTATGGGATCACGAGGAATCTCTTTTGCTACGGTTGGCGGGCGCGGGGCTGTGGAAAGAGCGGGATTGAGAGATCAACGTGGGGGGATTATCCAGGTTCGGGCCGCGAGAGACGCGTAATACCCTACTCCTGCTGGTTTCTATTTATCTGGTGTTCTTGGACTAGCTACAAGGCGTGCAGGGTCCAAAAAGTCCGAATCCTCTCCCAGTACGCCGCAGGCCTCCTTTTATAGACAAAGAGGCTGCCACAGTGGCACACAAGAGGTGGAAAGCTATACAGTGGTCGAGTCTATCCTCTGGCATCGTAGGACAAACGCATTTAATGCGCTGCTAACGTGCCCTTCTTGCTTTATCGGGGACGGCAAGGAAGCTCGTCCCAGCTGTCGCCGCCTCGCCTGGCTTCGACGCGCGTCCGAACTGACAAGGCGAGTAGTGCCACACTGGCTGGCTGGCTGCTGAGTTGGTGCGGTGGTAGCGCCTTCACAAAGATCCACATCAAAAATTCTGTTTTTATCACTTACCTACTCGAGGACGAGCAGGAGTTAAGCTTGGGGATGTGATACGTCTCCAATGTATCTATAATTTATGAAGTATTCAAGCCATGTTTACAATAATTTTATATGATTTTGGTATGATTTGATTAGAACTAACCCGGACTGACGCTGTTTTTAGCAGAACTACCGTGGTGTTGTTTTTGTGCAGAAATCAAAGTTCTCGGAATGCGATGAAAATCAACGGAGATTTTTTTGGAAAATATGAAAAATACTGGAACAAAAATCTACCGGAGGGGAGTCACGGGGGCCCACTAGGGTGGGGGGCGCGCCCGCTGCCTCGTGGACTCCTCGAAGGCCCGCCTAACGTGAAATCAATGCCAACTTGTCCTATAAATATAGAAACCTTCGGGAATTAACCTAGATCGGAAGTTCCACCGCCGCAAGCCTCTGTAGCCACGAGAAATCAATCTAGGCCCACTCTGGCACCCTGCCGGAGGGGGCCATCATCACCGGAGGCCATGGAGGAGGATCCTGGAGGGGCCATCATCACCATGAAGGCCAAGGACCAGAGGGGGAACCTCTCCCCATCTAGGGGGAGGCCATGGAGGAGGAAGCACAAGGGGGAGAACCTCTCCTCCTCTCTCTCGGTGGAGCCGGAGTGCCATCGGGAGGGGAATCATCGCCGCGGTGATCGTCTTCATCAACATCACCATCCTCATCTATTTTACGCGGTCCACTCTCCTGCACCCCGCTGTAATCCCTACTTGAACATGGTGCTTTATGCCACATATTATGATCCAATGATGTGTTGCCATCCTATGATGTTTTGAGTAGATATCCTTTGTCTTTGGGTTGATTGATGATCTAGATTGGTATGAGTTGTATGTTTTATTTTGGTGTTGTCCTATTGTGCCCTCCGTGTCGCGCAAGCGTGAGGGATTCCCGCTGTAGGGTGTTGCAATACGTTCATGATTCGCTTATAGTGGGTTGCTAGAGTGACAGAAGCTTAAACCCGAGTAAGGGTGTTGTTGCGTATGGGATAAAGGGGACTTGATGCTTTAATGCTATGGTTGGGTTTTACCTTAATGATCTTTAGTAGTTGCGGATGCTTGCTAGAGTTCCAATCACAAGTGCATATGATCCAAGATGAGAAAGTATGTTAGCTTATGCCTCTCCCTCATATGAAATTGCAATAGTGATTACCGATCTTGTTAACGATTACCCAGGACAATTCCGCACACCGACCCATCATTATTCCACACTCGCTATTTATAATATTTAGTAATATATTCTAACTTTATGATAACAGCACCTACTTTTATATTTTCGCTCTCAGATATCATACAAAGTTATCCTCTTCATACCCACAACATAGTTTTATTTCTCGTTTCTAGTTGGAAGCAAACATTTGGTGTACGTAGAGTCGTATCAGTGGCAGATAGGGCTTGAGAGAATATTGATCTTACCTTTAGCTCCTTGTGGGTTCGACACTCCATACTTATCAATACCACTTTTGGAAATTGCTACGATGATTCCCTTCACTTGGGGATTATCAAGCTCTTTTCTGGCGCCGTTGCCGGGGAGTAATAGCGTGGGGTTGATATTCTCGTGTATGCTTGTTTGCTTTCTTCACTAAGTAGATTTTTTTTTTCCTTTTTGTTTCTGTTTATTTGTGGGTGAAACATACAATTTTTTTCTAAAAAGAATGAAATTACAAAAAAAATTACTTGCCTCTCATGCCTAATTTTTTTTCAAAAAAGAGAAGTGATCTGAAAGATTTGCATTGAAGAAGCGAGGGTCGACCTTGAGCACTTGTGTTCATGCTCACGGAAACAATGTAGAATTTTTCATGGAAGTTTCTCTGTAAATAATTATCTCCTCGTATATATCCATTGTATTATAAAAATAATGTGCCAAGCTTTGGTTTTAGTATGATTAGATTGCTTGTTTACTATGTGCAGAACAAAAACAGAAACTTTGGCTGTAGCGCGTGATTGTACATTTTTTACTGGAAAGTCAAATGGGTCTGAAACTTTTTGCACATTACTTCTGTACAAAATTTTCAAATTGTAAAATTTATTTAATAATTTTTGGAGTTACAGAAGTTTACTAAACTTCCAGGTTAGTACATATTGTCCTGTTTTTGATAGATTCTGTTTTCTATGAGTTGTTCGCTTATTTTGATGAATCTATGGGTAGTATCGGGGGGTATGAACCATGGTGAAGTTGGAATACCGTAGATATAGTTCTAATATGAAACATTAATAAGTTTGCAACAGTACCTAAAGGTAGTGATTTGCTTTATTACACTAACGGATCTCACCAAGTTTTTGTTAAAGTTTTGTGTGGATGAAGTGGTCGAAGATCGAGGAGCTATCAATATGAGAAGAATAAAGAGAGGCAAGAGTTCAAGCTTGGGGATGCCCAAGGCACCCCATGTAAATATTTCAAAGGATACTCAAGCATCTAAGCTTGGGGATGCCCCGGTTGGCATCCCATCTTTCTTCTTCAACAATTATCGGTATACCTCGGTTTTTGTTTTGTTCACATGATTTGTGTCCTTTGTGTTTTTCTTTTTCTTTAAGAACCATGCTATTATGAGATAGCCCTTCATTGATTTATAGAATACTTCATGTGCTTCACTTATATCTTTTAAGTATGATCTTATGGAATTGCTCTTTGTGCTTCACTTAAATCATTTGAGTATGGTTTATAGAATGCTTCGTGTGCTTCACTTATATATTTTGAGCTTGGATATTGGTTAGTCTATATTAATTGTAGAATTCTCCATGAACTTCACTTATATCTTTTGGAGTATGAATAATACTATAATCTAAAGTGGGGTTGGAAGGGTATCAACTTTAGGAATTAGTGATCCCACTGTTCCGAATGAGAAGAATTTTGCTAATGTGGAGAGTAGAAAAATTTCTATGCTTGTAGATCATGAAAATAATGCTTTATGTGATGGTTATATTGTTGAATTCATTCATGATGATACTGAAAATTATTATGAGGGAGGAATATATGGTATTAGGAGGTGCAATAATATCAAGTTTCTTCTCTATGTGCTTAAAGTTTTGAAGTTATACTTGTTTTGCCTTCCTATGCTAGTTGATTCATGTTCCTATAAGTTATATGTTCACAAAATCCCTAGGCATAGGAAGTGGGTTAGATTCAAATGTGCTAGTCATATTCTTCATGATGCTCTCTTTATGTTTCAATTCTTATCCTTTATGTGAGCATCATTGAAATCATCATGCCTAGCTAAAAGGCATTAAAGAAAAGCGCTTGTTGGGAGACAACCCAATATTTACCCTTACTGTTTTTTGTGTGTTTACATGATTAAGATACTGTATTAATCATGTTTTATAGCTTTTGTTTCAATAAAGTGCCAAGTAAGACCTTTGGGAAGACTTGGGTGAAAGTTAATGTGATCTTGCTGTAAAAAACAGAAACTTTGCGCTCACGAGTTAGCTACCATTTTTTGCAGAAGAGCGCTTTTGAGTTGATTCTTTTTGCAGAAGATTAATAGACAAATTCCTTACGTCCACAAATTTATTTCATAATTTTTGGAGTAGCATAAGTATGGTTTATGTTCAGATCATTACAGACTGTTCTGTTTCTGACAGATTCTGTTTTCATTGCATAGTTTGCTTGTTTTCTAGTTTCTATGGCTTATATTTCTCAATATAAATTGTAGAAATGATATGGTACAGTAGACATTGTGTGGGAACAATTATGAACCTTTTCTTTGACAGTACCAAAGTGAATGGTTTACTCTTTATCATACTAACCTATCTCACGAAGTTTCGTTAAGTCTTGTGTGATTGAAGTTTTCAAGCATTGGGTGAGATATCGATATGAGGAGAATAAAGAGTGGAAAGACCCTAAGCTTGGGGATGCCTAAAGCACCCAAAGTTAGTATTCAAGGAAGACTCAAGCGCCTAAGCTTGGGGATGCCACGGAAGGCATCCCCTCTTTCGTCTTCAAAACTATCGATATACCTTACTCGGAGCTATATTTTTGTTCGTCACATGATATGTGTTTTGCTTGGAGCGTATTTTCAATTTTACTTGCTGTTTGAATAAAATCATTGTATCTGAATTATTGAATGAAAAAGAATCCTCTCATGGCTAGTTAATTATTTGACTACTCAGTGTTCTTCACTTATATCTTTTGGAGTAGTTTGTCATTTACTCATGTGCTTCATGTATATCCTATGAGTAAATGGTTGAATAAATTGAATGTCATAAATATGAATTTATATATGTTTCATATTCTTATAACATGGGGAGTAATGACTTCACACATAATAAGTATAGGTAGTAAACTCACTGAAAGTTAGCAAACATAGAATTGGTCACTTGAACAATTCATGAAAGAATACTAAAGGAAGAGAGATTTCACATATAAATATACTATCTTGGACATCTTTTGTAATTGTGAGCACTCATTAAAATATGACATGATAAAAGGTTGATGTTGGACAAGGAAGACAACTTAATGGGTTATGTTTTCTTATATCCGAAATAAAGTATATTGTCATGGATCAACCAACATGCTGAGCTTGCCTTTCCCTCTCATGCTAGCCAAATTCTTTGCACCAAGTAGATATACTACTTGTGCTTCCAAACATCCCTTAAAACGAGTTTTGCCATGAGAGTCCACCATACCTACCTATGGGTTGAGTAAGATCCTTCAAGTAAGTTGTCATCGGTACATGCAATAAAAATTGCTTTCTAAATATGTATGATCTATTAGTGTGGAGAAAATAAGCTTTATACGATCTTGTGATATGGAAGCAATAAAAGCGATGGACTGCATAATAAAGGTCCCTATCACAAGTGTCAATATAAAGTGACATTCTTTTGCATTAAGATTTTGTGCATCCAACCTTAAAATCACATGACAACCTCTGCTGCCCTCTGCGAAGGGCCTATCTTTTTGCTTTTATCTTCTACCTTATGCAAGAGTCAAGGTGATCTTCACCTTTCCTTTTTACATTTTATCCTTTGGCAAGCACATTGTGTTGGAAAGATCCTGATATATATATCCAATTGGATGTAAGTAATCATGAACTATTATTGTTGACATTACCCTTGAGGTAAAAGGTTGGGAGGCGAAACTATAAGTCCCTATCTTTCTCTGTGTCCGATTAAAACCTTGAACCCATAAATATCACATGAGTGTTAGCATTGGTGAAAGATTAAGTGATAGTTGAGTATGTGGAGTTTGCTAAATCAAAGCTCTGACATGGACCCTTCCTGAAAAGAAGATGAATTGCAATTGTTTGATGACTAAGAGCACGATTTGTTAGTTTTCAAGAAAGTTTATGATCTATACTTTAACATGTGAATAGCTTGCTACTTGTTCATGAAAAGTTTTCTGAGTTGAGCTACTGTTATGATATATAATAATGCTAGAAAAAGTGACTGAAACTATCATTGATCAAACTATCATTTACCTACTCGAGGACGAGCAGGAATTAAGCTTGCGGATGCTCATACGTCTCGAACGTATCTATAATTTATGAAGTATTCATGCCATGTTTACAATATTTTTATATGATTTGGTATGATTTGATTAGAACTAACCCGGACTGACACTGTTTTCAGCAGAACTACCATGGTGTTGTTTTTGTGCAGAAATAAAAGTTCTCGGAATGCGATGAAAATCAACGGAGATTTTTTCAGGAAAATATGAAAAATACTGGAACAAAAATCTACCGGAGGGGAGTCACGGGGGCCCCACGAGGGTGGGGGCGCGCCCCCTGCCTGGTGGACTCCTCGAAGGCCCCCCTAACGTGAAATCAACGCCAACTTGTTCTATAAATATAGAAACCTTCGGGAATTAACCTAGATCGGAAGTTCCACCGCCGCAAGCCTCTGTAGCCATGAGAAATCAATCTGGGCCCTCTCTGGCACCCTGCCGGAGGGGGCCATCATTACCGGAGGCCATGGAGGAGGATCCCGGAGGGGCCATCATCACCATGAAGGCCAAGGACCAGAGGGGGAACCTCTCCCCATCTAGGGGGAGGCCATGGAGGTGGAAGCACAAGGGGGAGAACCTCTCCTCCTCTCTCTTGGTGGAGCCGGAGTGCCATCGGGAGGGGAATCATCGCCGCGGTGATCGTCTTCATCAACATCACCATCATCATCACCATCCTCATCTATTTTACGCGGTCCACTCTCCTGCACCCCGCTGTAATCCCTACTTGAACATGGTGCTTTATGCCACATATTATGATCCAATGATGTGTTGCCAACCTATGATGTTTTGAGTAGATATCCTTTGTCTTTGGGTTGATTGATGATCTAGATTGGTATGAGTTGTATGTTTTATTTTGGTGTTGTCCTATTGTGCCCTCCGTGTCGCGCAAGCGTGAGGGATTCCCGCTGTAGGGTGTTGCAATACGTTCATGATTCGCTTATAGTGGGTTGCTAGAGTGACACAAGCTTAAACCCGAGTAAGGGGGTTGTTGCGTATGGGATAAAGGGGACTTGATGCTTTAATGCTATGGTTGGGTTTTACCTTAATGATCTTTAGTAGTTGCGGATGCTTGCTAGAGTTCCAATCATAAGTGCATATGATCCAAGATGAGATAGTATGTTAGCTTATGCCTCTCCCTCATATAAAATTGCAATAGTGATTAGCGGTCTTGTTAACGATTACCTAGGACAATTCCGCACACCGACTCATCATTATTCCACACTCGCTATTCATAATATTTAGTAATATATTCTAACTTTATGATAACAGCACCTACTTTTATATTTTAGCTCTCCGATATCATACAAAGTTATGCTCTTCATACCCACAACGTAGTTTTATTTCTCGTTTCTAGTTCGAAGCAAACGTTTGGTGTACGTAGAGTCCTATCAGTGGTAGATAGGGCTTGAGAGAATATTGATCTTACATTTAGCTCCTTGTGGGTTGGACACTCCATACTTATCACTTCCACCTTTGGAAATTGCTACGATGATTCCCTTCACTTGTGGATTATCAAGATGCTGATACGTCTCCAACGTATCTATAATTTCTGATTGTCATGTTGTTTTATTGTCAATATTGGATGTTTTATAATCATTTTATAGTCATTTTATATCATTTTTTGGTACCAACCTATTGACATAGTGCCAAGTGCCAGTTGCTGTTTTTTCCATGTTTTTTAATCGCAGGAAATCAATATCAAATGGAGTCCAAATGCCACGAAACTTCACGGAGATTTTTTATGGACCAGAAGGAAGATATTGGGCTCTGGTTGCACGTGGGGGGAGTCCCGAGGAGGGGACAACCCACCAGGGCGCGCCAGGAGGCCCAGGCGCGCCCTGGTGGGTTTTGCCCACCTCGGGTGCCCCCGGACCGCCTCTTTGCTCTATAAATACCCCAATATTCCAGAAACCCTAGGGGAGTCGACGAAATATTCATCCAGTCGCCGCAGAGTCCAGAACCACCAGATCCAATCTAGACACCATCTCAGATGGGGTTCACCACCTCCATTGGTGCCTCTCCGATGATGCATGAGTAGTTCTTTGTAGACCTTCGGGTCCGTAGTTAGTAGCTAGATGGCTTTCTCTCTCTCGCTGAATTCTCAATACAATGGTCTCTTGGAGATCCATATGATATAACTCTTTTTGCGGTATGTCTGTTGGGATCTGATGAACTTTGAGTTTATGATCAGTCATATTTTTTTTATATCCATGAAAGTTATTTGAGTTTCTTTGATCTCTTATATGCATGATATCTTATAGCCTCGTATTTCTTCTCCGATATTTGGGTTTTGTTTGGCCAACTTGATCTATTTATCTTTCAATGGGAAGAAGGGCCCGGTAGTGGGTTTGATCTTACGGTGCTTGATCCCAGTGATAGAAAGAGAAACGACACGTATGTATCGTTGCAACTAAGGATAAAACAATGGGGTCTATCTCTACATAGATAGATCTTGTCTACATCATGCCATCATTCTTATTGCATTACTCTGTTTTTCCATGAACTTAATACACTAGTGCATGCTGGATAGCGGTCGATGTGTGGAGTTATAGTAGTAGATGCAGGACGTGATGCCTATGTAATGATAATTGCCTAGATATTTTCATAATTATTTGAGGTTCTATCAATTGCTCAATAGTAATTTGTTTACCCACCATTTGCTATCTTTCTCGAGAGAAGCCACTAGTGAAACCTATGGCCCCCGGGTCTTCTTTCTCATATATTTACCTTTGCGATCCACTTTTTCCTTGCATTTATTTTCAGATCTACTAAACAAAAAATACAAAAATACTTTGCTACAATTTATTTTATTTGGCGTTCGATCTATCAATCTATTACAGTTTTCCCCCGTCCATGCACCGTTTCTGGCGCCATTACCCGAAAGGGATTGACAACCCCTTTAATTAACACGTCGGGTTGCGAGTTGTTGTTATCTGTGTGCAGGGTCTGTTTACGTTGTGTTACTTCGTTCTCCTACTGGTTCTATAACCTTGGTTTCATATCTGAGGGAAATACCTGCTACCTACTGAGCATGCGTTGGTTTTCCCTTGAAGAGGGAAGGGTGATGCAGCAAAGTAGCGTAAGTATTTCCCTCAGTTTTTGAGAACCAAGTTATCAATCCAGTAGGAGATTACACGCAAATCGCCTAGTACCTGCACAAACAATAAAGAACCTTGCAACCAACACGATAAAGGGGTTTTCAATCCCTTCACGGCCACTTGCAAAAGTGAGATCTTATAAAAGATAATAAGATAAATATTTTTGGTATTTTTGTTGTATAGATTGAAAAGTAAGGATTGCAAAATAAATAGTAAACTAGAATTATAGATTGGCAACTTATATGATGTAAAGTAGACCCGGGGGCCATAGGTTTCACTAGTGGCTTCTCTCAAGATAGCATATATTACGGTGGGTGAACAAATTACTGCCGAGCAATTGATAGAAAAGCGCATAGTTATGAGAATATCTAGGCATGATCATGAACATAGGCATCACGTCCGTGTCAAGTAGACCGAAACGATTCTGCATCTACTACTATTACTCCACACATCGGCAGCTATCCAGCATGCATCTAGAGTATTAAGTTCATAAGAACAGAGTAACACATTAGGCAAGATGACATGATTTAGAGGGATAAAATCAAGCAATATGGTATAAACCCCATCTTTTTATCCTCGATGGCAACAATACAATACATGTCGGTTCCCTTTCTGTCACTGGGATCGAGCACCGCAAGATTGAACCCAAAGCTAAGCACTTCTCCCATTGCAAGAAAGATCAATCTAGTAGGCCAAACTAAACCGATAATTTGAAGAGACTTGCAAAGATATCACATCATCATATAAGAATTCCGAGAAGAACCAAATATTGTTCATAGATAATCTTGATCATAAACCCACAATTCATCGGATCTCGGCAAACACACCGCAAAAAGTATTACATCGAATAGATCTCCAAAACATTGAGGAGAACTTTGTATTGAGAACCAAAGAGAGAGAAGTAGCCATCTAGCTAATAAATATGGACCCGAAGGTCCGTGGTAAACTACTCACACATCATCGGAGAGGCTATGGTGTTGATGTAGAAGCCCTCCGTGATCGAATCCCCCTCCGGAAGATTGCCAGAAAAGGCCCCAAGATGGGATCTCACGTGTACAGAAGGTTGTGGTGGTGGAAATGTGATTTCGTGGCTCCCCCGGATGTTTTCAGGGTATAAGAGTATATATAGGGGAAAGAAGTAGGTCGGTGGAGTTACGAGGGGCCCACGAGGCTGGGGGCGCGCCCTCCTGCCTCGTGGCCGCCTCGTTGCGTCTCTGACTTCCACTCCAAGTCTCCTGGATTGCGTTTGTTCCAAGAAATATCCTCGCAAAGGTTTCGTTCCGTTTGGATTCCGTTTGATATTCCTTTTGTGCGAAACACTGAAATAGGCAAAAAACAGCAATTTGCATTGGGCCTTCGGTTAATAGGTTAGTCCCAAAAATAATATAAAAGAGGATATTAAAGCCCATTAAACATCCAAAACAGATAATATAATAGCATGGAACAATAAAAAATTATAGATACGTTGGAGACGTATCAAGCATCCCCAAGCTTAATTCCTGATCGTCTTCGAGTAGGTAAATGATAAAAACAGAATCTTTGATGTGGAATGCTACCTATCATAATTTTCAATGTAATTCTCTTTATTGTGGCATGAATGTTTAGATCCAAAAGATTCTAGACAAAAGTTTAATATTGACATAAAAATAATAATACTTAAAGCATGCTAACCAAGCAATTATGTCTTATCAGAATAACATAGCCAAAGAAAGCTTATCCCTACAAAATCATATAGTTTGGCCATGCTTCATTTTTGTCAAACAAAATGCTCCCATCATGCACAACCCCGATGACAAGCCAAGCAATTGTTTCATACTTAGCCTTTCCAAAGTCTTTCAACTTCCACGCAATATATGAGCACGAGCCATGGACATGGCACTATTGGTGGAATAGAATATGATAATGGAGGTTGTGTGAGAAGACAAAAAACGAGAAAGTCTCACATTGACGCGGCTAATCAACGGGCTATGGAGATGCCCATCAATTGATGTCAATGCAAGGAGTAGGGATTGCCATGCAACGGATGCACTAGAGCTAAGTTCGCTTGCTTCCCGTCCCTGTTCTTTCTTCTTCTTTTTTGTGAACTTTGATCTTGGCTCTGCCTCATTCTCCTTCTTGGCATCTAGTCGCTTCCTCGGCGGACCAGGAGAACATTGATACTATCATCGAGGAGGTCACTAGGGACGCCGAGGCCGAGGCGGACAAGATCACTACCGAGGAGGCCACCAAGACCGCCGCCGAAGAGGCCTGCAGGGCCGCTGTCGAGGAGGCCGGCAAGGCCGCCGCCGAGGAGGCCGGCACGGGGCCTGCCGGGGAGGGGGTGGTTGACCACCAACCTTCCTCCTCCGCTGCCTCTGGCTCGGGCAAGTACCTGAAGGTGAGCGATGACCTGTTCGTCCACCTCCCAGGGACGGCGAGCACCAGGGCGCCCACTGAGGGGGAGGTGTTTGATGACGAGGTGCTCGCCGTCGCCGGGCTTGAGGTTGTCGACGAACCGAGCGCCGGTGGCGGCGGTTCCCATGAGGAGCAGCTCCCATGAGCGCCAACTTCCAGAAGCTCCAGGCGCTTCACCATGCCCGGCTGGACAAGGCAGAGTCCAGGATGGCGGCGGTGGACAAGGCGGAGGGGGATCTCACGGGGCACGTCGCCGAGACGCAGGCTGGTTCCGCCAGGACCACGAGGAACTGAAGGTTGCCCAGGATCTGCTGGCCGAGCGCAAACAGGAGCTTATCCTGCTGCAGGCCTATGTCGAGAAAAACCAGGAGGCGGCGAAGGAATAGGCCGCCAAGGACGAGGCCGCTCGGCACCAGCACTAGGCCGAGCTGAACTCCCGGGAGGACGACCTTGCCGCTCGTGAGGAGGCGCTTGCCGCCACCCTCCGCGGCAAAGATGAGGAGGTCAAGAAGCTTGTCGTGCAGCAGACCCAGGAGCTGGAGCAGAGGCACAAGGAGGCACTCAATGCTCAATCCCAGGTCCACGCCAGCAAGGTGAAGGAGCTGGAGGTGGAGCGGGATGGGCTGAAGGAACAGGTCCTGGGACTGGCGAAGGAGAAGGACACGCTCAACGGTGCTTTGGTGGAGGCGCAGCCGCAGTCCTCGGCAAGGCTGAGCAGCTCTCCAAGGCCAACAACTCCATCAAAGACCTGAAGCTGAAGCTGGAGGGTCTTGAGGGGACGCTTACGGAGGTCAGGGACCGGGAAGAGACCCTGACCAAGGCCCTGGAGGACGAGAAGCAGCTACGGAGGAACGACGCTGCCAACCACGAGGATTACGTGGCGGGCGAAAACCTCTGGATCAGCCGCCTCGCCGATGTCGCCGGCAGGATCACCACGAAGCTGGCTACCATGGGGATGCCGAACGTGAGGTACGCCCCGGAGCCGAACATGAGTCCCAAAGCCAAACTGACCCTGTTCTTCGAGGGCGTTCTTGGAGCCCTGGAGCAGTTTCGCTCTAATAGAGTGACCTCTCTGGCCAATGAGGCCCGGAAGCTTTGCCGGGATGCCCTGACAACGGTCCTCACCAAGGTGGCGTACTGGAACCCCAACCTCGACTTCGACGCCGCGCTGGAGAGCTTGCCGAAGGATGTGGACCTCGCGACGCTCGAGGAGCATATCAAGCCCATCATCAGCCGCGTCGATGGAGTTCAGAGGATAGAGGGCCAGCGCCGATACTAGGCACCCCATTTCTCGTTGCCGCAGCGAGTTCAAGACCAAGAAAATTTTATCTTAAGTTAGAACCGCAACGATTATTTGATGTAATATAACTCTCCAGTACTCCAATATCACGCATGCTATCTTCCCATTGGATCTTTCTTTGTACATTTGCACCCTACGCTTGTTGAGATAAGGCTGCCGGCGCGTAAACCCATGCCGTGGTGCTTTGAGGACGGATCCTTAGCACCCTGCCGGAAGGGCGCTTGCTGCCGGGCAAGTCACCTTGCCGCTGCCAGCATGGTCGCTTGAAATGTCGAGCGGACTCGGAACAGGACAAGAGCGCTGCTGGTAGCGGGTAGGCCACCTTGCCGTTCTCAGCGCGGCCGCATGAACTGTCGAGCGGACTCGAGACAGAGACAAGGGCGTTGCCAATAGCGGAAGGGTCCCATTGCGTGCAGGTTTCCCGTACAAGGAACGAGATCTTTTGGGGAGGACAGACTTATATAAATGAAATTAGCCAAAATTTTGCATGACTTAGCTTTTCGGGGCCACGCGGATGGCCGTCGGGGCTGCGGACGGCACCAGAGGGCGGTTGATCGATGACGCCCTCTCCCTTCGAGCCATCCTCATGAAAGAGTCATTGCGTCGGCTCCAAAACCAGATTTCCACGACTTGCATCCCCTACCTAGCGCTCCAAAGATGTCGGGGGAAACGACGCCTATGGGATCACGAGGAATCTCTTTTGCTACGGTTGGCGGGCGCGGGGCTATGGAAAGAGCGGGATTGAGAGATCAACGCGGGGGGATTATCCAGGTTCGGGCCGCGAGAGACGCGTAATACCCTACTCCTGCTGGTTTCTATTTATCTGGTGTTCTTGGACTAGCTACAAGGCGTGTAGGGTCCAAAAAGTCCGAATCCTCTCCCAGTACGCCGCGGGCCTCCTTTTATAGACAAAGGGGCTTCCATAGTGGCACAAAGGAGGTGGAAAGCTATACAGTGGTCGAGTCTATCCTCTGGCATCGTAGGACAAACACATGTAATGCGCTGCTGACGTGCCCTTCTTGCTTTATCGGGGACGGCAAGGAAGCTCGTCCCAGCTGTCGCCGCCTGGCCTGGCTTCGACGCGTGTGCGAACTGACGAGGCGAGTAGTGCCACGCTGGCTGGCTGGCTGCTGAGTTGGTGCGGTGGTAGCGCCTTCACGAAGATCTGCACGCCACCACGCAGGTGCTTACTGAGTTGGCCTAGAGGCCGCACGTCGCCACGCAGGTGTTCGCCTAGTTGGTGGGCTGGCAGCTGCATGGGAACGACGGTGGATCTTTGGCAGATGTGGGCCTGGTTGCGGCCCCGCGGATGTCTTCGGCAGGAGTCTTGCCGGGGCCCCGGCACGGGTCTTGCCGTGGCGTCATGGTCATCCCCGGCAAGGGGCTTGCTGGGGGTCTCGTGGGTATCCTTGGCAAGCATCTTGCCGAGGATCTTCGTCTCCTGGTCATTTATCTAGTCTTGTATGTTCTTGGTCTTCACAAAGATCTGCATGCCACCACGGAGGCGCCTCCCGAGCTTTGGTTCCAGTGTGGTTGAGGGCGTCGGAACTCTCAGGCTCGAGGGTGGCAGCCCTGCTGGCATTGGGCAAGTTGCCCCGGCAAGGCTCTTGCCGGGGCTGTGGAGGCCGCCCCGGCAAGGACCTTGCCGGGGGAGTCCACCTAGCTCTTCTGCTCTTTGTGTCTCTGGCTCGGCGTTGGTCTGGTCGTCCTGTGCCTTTGCTTCCTCTGCCCGCCAAGCGTGGCCAGGGGCGTGGGGCTGCGACTGCCCGCGCACAAGTAAAGGGGTGCAAAAAAGGGACCCCTACTTTTGTACACCGACACCGTAGTTAGTAGCTAGATGGCTTTCTCTCTCTCTGAATTCTCAATACAATGGTCTCTTGGAGATCCATATGATGTAACTCTTTTTGCGGTGTGTTTGTTGGGATCTGATGAACTTTGAGTTTATGATCAGTCATATTTTTTTATATCCATGAAAGTTATTTGAGTTTCTTTGATCTCTTATATGCATGATCTCTAATAGCCTCGTATTTCTTCTTCGATATTTGGGTTTTGTTTGGCCAACTTGATCTATTTATCTTACTATGGGAAGAGGTGCCCGGTAGTGGGTTCGATCTTACGGTGCTTGATCCCGGTGACAGAAAGGGAAACGACACGTATGTATCATTGCTACTAAGGATAAAACGATGGGGTCTATCTCTACATAGATAGATCTTGTCTACATCATGTCATCGTTCTTATTGCATTACTCCGTTTTTGCATGAAATTAATACACTAGATGCATGCTGGATAGCGGTCGATATGTGGAGTAATAGTAGTAGATGAAGGCAGGAGTCGGTCTACTAATCTTGGATGTGATGCCTATGTAGTGATCATTGCCTGGATATCATCATAATTATTTGAGGTTCTATCAATTGCCCAACAGTAATTTGTTTACCCACCATTTGCTATATTTCTCGAGAGAAGCCACTAGTGAAACCTACGGCCCCCGGGTCTTCTTTCTCATATATTTGCCTTTGCGATCTACTTTTTCCTTGCATTTATTTTCAGATCTACTAAAGCAAAAATACAAAAATACTTTGCTGCACTTTATTTTATTTGGCGTTCGATCTATCAATCTATTACAATTTTCTCCCGTCCATGCACCGTTTCTGGCGCCGTTACCCGAAAGGGATTGACAACCCCTTTAACCCGTCGGATTGCGAGTTGTTGTTATTTGTGTGCAGGGGCTGTTTACGTTGTGTTGCTTGGTTCTCCTACTGGTTCGATAACCTTGGTTTCATATCTGAGGGAAATACATACCGCCATTGTGCTGCATCATCCCTTCCTCTTTGGGGAAATACCGACGTAGCTTCAAGCGACATCAAAAGGAATTTCTGGCGCTGTTGCCGGGGAGGATCTTCAACATATACTAGGTTCCCAATCACAAATCTCATCTCCTCGCAATTTACATTATTTGCCATTTGCCACTCATTTTCCTCTCCCCCACTTCACAAAATTTTGTCATTTTATTTGCCCTCTTTTTTGTTCGCCATTTTCTCGTTAGATCTATCTTTTTGGTTGTAATCTTGTTTGCTACCTTTGCTTGTGTTACCATGTGCCTTCTATTTGCTTGCATCTTCGCTTGCTAAAAATCTATTGATATGGATCCCCATACACTTGCTAATCTTTTTAAAAGATCCAATCATGATGAACCAATTGCTAGTGACTTGAGTGCACTAGATTATCTTTATGAAGTTTTGCTTGAGATTCATGAATCTGAAAATTGTGATGAAGAAATTTATGAAGTGATTCGTGATAGCTCCTTGAATGAAAAGCATGATTGCAATAATTTTACTATAAATTCTATTAATGTCAATTGTGCTAAAAATATGCAAAACCCCAAGCTTGGGGATGCTTGTTTTGTCATGTACGCTACTTATTGGAATGATCATGATTGGGGTGATAATGTTTCTTATGATCTTGAAAAATTATTTAAGCCTCATGATGAATATGTTTGCGATAATATTGAAAGTGGGTTTGGAAGAGTGTCAACTTTAGCTAAAAATAATCCCACATATTTGGAGACTGTTCAATCTTATGATTTTTTTATGAAAGTGGGTTTGGAGAGGTCATGACTTTATTTGATGATAATCCCACTATTTTGGAAGAGTGTCAACTTTGCATGCATGTGGATCATAAAGAGGAAATTTTATATGATAGTTATATTATTGAATTTGATTATGATCCTACATATAATTATTATGAGAGAGGAAAATATGGTTGTAGAATTTTTCATGTTATTAAAATTCCTCTCATTGTGTTGAGATTGTCAATGTTTTATTCCTCTCCTTTGCATATGCTAGATATTTCTTGTCTTGATAATTTGTTTTCCTATAAAATTCCTATGCATAGGAAGTGTGTTAGACTTAAATGTGTTTTTCACATGTTTCATGATGCTCACTTTGTGTTTCAATTATTATCTGTTGTGTGAGCATCGTTGAAATATTATACCTAGCTAGGGGCGTAAAACTATAGCGCTTGTTGGGAGGTAACCCAATGAATAAATTTTATTTTTTATTTTTGATTTCTGCTCTTGAGTGTTAACACAATTATGCTACTGGTATGATTGTGTTTTTTGTGTTTTAATTAGTCTTTGTGCCAAGTAAAGCCTTTAGGATCTTCTGGGGTGATAGTTGTTTGATCTTGCTGAAAAAGACAGAAACTTTGCGCTCACGAAAATAATTTTCATAAATCACAGAAAAATGATTTGCCCTGATTATTTTTTCAGAAGATTAATATACAAATTACCCTGGTCTTCCTAATTTGGTAAAATTGTTGGAGTTCCAGAAGTATTCGCAAAAGTCAGATTGCTACAGACTGTTCTGTTTTGACAGATTCTGTTTTCTTTGTGTTGTGTGCTTATTTTGATGGCTCTATGGTTTTCTTTGGTGAGTTTTTGCCATACAAAAGTTGGAATACAGTAGATATAATAAAAAACAAAATAATAATTGGTTTGCTACAGCACTTATAGTAGTGGTTTGCTTTCTTATACTAACGGATCTCACAAAGGTTTTGTTGAGTTTTGTGTGATTGAAGTTTTCAAGTTTTGGGTTATCTCACGATGGATGAAGGAAGGATAGAAGAGCCTAAGCTTGGGGATGCCCCGGCATCCCAAGCTATTATCCAAAAATGAGCAACCAACTAAGCTTGGGGATGCCCCCGAGTGGCATCCCCTCTTTCTTCTAACAACTATCGGTATTTTACTCGAAGCTATATTTTTATTCGTCACATGATATGTGTTTTGCTTGGAGCGTCTTGTATGATATGAGTCTTTGATTGTTTTATTTTGTGTTTTAAGTCATCAATGCTTGCTGGACACACCTATTTGAGAGAGCCAAAATTATTTCATGACTTGTTAGAATTGCTCTCTGTGCTTCACTTAAATCTTTTATGAGCTACGACTTGCTCTAGTGCTTCACTTATATCTTTTTGAGCACGGTGTGCTTAGTATTTTTTAAAGAAATGCTCTATTGCTTCACGTAGATTTATTTGAGATTTAGTAAAAAATTTTGAAGAAATTGTCTCTTGCTTCACTTAAATTATTTTGAGATAAAGAAAAGAAAAATTATGCTCATGATCTTCACTTATATTTGTTTGAGCTTATGAAAAGCAACACATGAAAATTAGTCCCAAAGTGATAGATATCCAAGAAGGATAAGTAAAAAAATTCATCAAGATCATTGGACAAAATAAACTTGATTTTTAGTAATAGTTTTGAGATATGATGATGTGACATGTGAGTTATGTTGATGAGTAATTATGCTTTAGTAAGAATATTGGTGTTAAGGTTTGTGATTCCCTATTCAAGTATGAAAGTCAATAGTCAAGCAATGAAATTATATCCTACTTATGGTGAATTATTTGGTGTTAGTTATGCTCAATGCTTGCTTACGAGATTATTCGTTTCTTGGTTGGTCGCTTCTCAATCTTTTGCTAGCCTTCATTTTGCACCAAGTATGACCTCTACTTGTGCATCCAAAATCCTTTAAACCAGTTTTGCCACATGAGTCCACTATATCTACCTATATGCGGTATTATTTTGCCGTTCTAAGCAAATTTGCATGTGCCATCTCTAATTTTCAAAATAAACTTCTCTTTTGTGTGTTTGTTTCGCTCGCGGAACAGTAACGGGTGGCTAATATTTTCCATGCTGGATGTGTTATTCTCACGATGAGTGTTTATTCACTTGTCATTGCACGAGAGTAAGGCAAAGGTTTTAGGGATGCCCAGTCCCGAAATGCAAAAATGAATTTACTTTATGTTGTCAAATAATAAATTCCTTGGAAAGTGTTGGTATGGAGGACACCCGTGTATACGGTTAGCCATGGAAAGTGAAAGTATGGTGGAAAAAGGAATAAACTTTATTTTCTATTTGGGAACCGCCTATGGCATATCTAGCATGGAAGTGTTCGGAACTCTAAGTTGTTTTCGTTGGTGGGATGGATGCACCTCCCAAAATGTTTTTATCTCTAATTTTTTCGCTTCGAGCTCTGGCACCTCTACAAATCCCTACTTCCCTCTGCGAAGGGCATTTCTTTTACTTTATGCAATTTTTATTTTGAATTTTGAGTCTGCATCTTCTCTCATAAAAAGCACCAACTAGGAGGCAATATGATCGTACTTAAGTATTGGGTGTAGCTAATATTCGAGTGTGTTTCATGAATGGATCAATGTTTGAGCATGATGGGCTAGGGATAACTTATTTTAGCGTTGATATTCTGAAAGACATGGTTGCTTGTTGATATGCTTGAGTATCTAAATTATTATGTCAAAACTAGACTATTGCTTTGAAACACATAAAAGTCCAAATGTCCATGCTACAACGAAAAGAATATGATATGACAGGATAAACAACACTCCACATCAAAAATTCTGTTTTTATCACTTACCTACTCGAGGACGAGCAGGAGTTAAGCTTGGGGATGTGATACGTCTCCAACGTATCTATAATTTATGAAGTATTCAAGCCATGTTTACAATATTTTTATATGATTTTGGTATGATTCGATTAGAACTAACCCGGACTGACGCTGTTTTTAGCAAAACTACCGTGGTGTTGTTTTTGTGCAGAAATAAAAGTTCTCGGAATGCGATGAAAATCAAGGGAGATTTTTCTGGAAAATATGAAAAATACTGGAACAAAAGTCTACCGGAGGGGAGTCACGGGGGCCCCACGAGGGTGGGGGCGCGCCCGCTGCCTCGTGGACTCCTCGAAGACCCCCCTAACGTGAAATCAACGCCAACTTGTCCTATAAATATAGAAACCTTCGGGAATTAACCTAGATCGGAAGTTCCACCGCCGCAAGCCTCTGTAGCCACGAGAAATCAATCTAGGCCCTCTCTGGCACCCTGCCGGAGGGGGCCATCATCACCGGAGGCCATGGACGAGGATCCTGGAGGGGCCATCATCACCATGAAGGCCAAGGACCAGAGGGGGAACCTCTCCCCATCAAGGGGGGAGGCCATGGAGGAGGAAGCACAAGGGGGAGAACCTCTCCTCCTCTCTCTCGGTGGCGCCGGAGTGCCATCGGGAGGGGAATCATCGCCGTGGTGATCGTCTTCATCAACATCACTATCATCATCACCATCCTAAACTATTTTACGCGGTCCACTCTCCTGCACCCCGCTGTAATCCCTACTTGAACATGGTGCTTTATGCCACATATTATGATCCAATGATGTGTTGCCATCCTATGATGTTTTGAGTAGATATCCTTTGTCTTTGGGTTGATTGATGATCTAGATTGGTATGAGTTGTATGTTTTATTTTGGTGTTGTCCTATTGTGCCCTCCGTGTCACGCAAGCGTGAGGGATTCCCGCTGTAGGGTGTTGCAATACGTTCATGATTCGCTTATAGTGGGTTGCTAGAGTGACAGAAGCTTAAACCCGAGTAAGGGTGTTGTTGCGTATGGGATAAAGGGGACTTGATGCTTTAATGCTATGGTTGGGTTTTACCTTAATGATCTTTAGTAGTTGAGGATGCTTGCTAGAATTCCAATCATAAGTGCATATGATCCAAGATGAGAAAGTATGTTAGCTTATGCCTCTCCCTCATATGAAATTGCAATAGTGATTACCAATCTTGTTAACGATTACCTAGGACAATTCCGCACACCGACCCATCATTATTCCACACTCGCTATTTATAATATTTAGTAATATATTATAACTTTATGATAACAGCACCTACTTTTATATTTTAGCTCTCATATATCATACAAAGTTATCCTCTTCATACCCACAACGTAGTTTTATTTCTCGTTTCTAGTTGGAAGCAAACATTTGGTGTACGTAGAGTCGTATCAGTGGCAGATAGGGCTTGAGAGAATATTGATCTTACCTTTAGCTCCTTGTGGGTTCGACACTCCATACTTATCACTTCCACCTTTGGAAATTGCTACGATGATTCCCTTCACTTGGGGATAATCAAGCTCTTCTCTGGCGCCATTGCCGGGGAGCAATAGCGTGAGGTTGATATTCTCGTGTATGCTTGTTTGCTTTCTTCACTAAGTAGATTTTGTTTTTCCTTTTTGTTTCTGTTTAGTTGTGGGTGAAACATACAATTTTTTTAAAAAAGAATGAAATTACAAAAAAAAAATTACTTGCCTCTCATGCCTAATTTTTTTTCAAAAAAGAGAAGTGATTGGAAAGTTTTGCATTGAAGAAGTGAGGGTCGACCTTGAGAACTTGTGTTCATGCTCATGGAAACAATGTAGAATTTTTCATGGAAGTTTCTCTGTAAATAATTATCTCCTCCTATATATCCATTGTATTATAATAATAATGTGTCAAGCTTTGGTTTTAGTATGATTAGATTGCTTGTTTACTATGTGCAGAACAAAAACAGAAACTTTGGCTGTAGCGCGTGATTTTACATTTTTTACTGGAAAGTCAAATGGGTCTGAAACTTTTTGCACATTACTTCTGTACAAAATTTTCAAATTCTAAAATTTATTTAATAATTTTTGGAGTTACAGAAGTTTACAAAACTTCCAGGTTAGTACTTACTGTCCTGTTTTTGACAGATTCTGTTTTCTATGAGTTGTTCGCTTATTTTGATGAATCTATGGGTAGTATCGGGGGGGGGGGGGTGGGTATGAACCATGGTGAAGTTGGAATACAGTAGATATAGTTCTAATATGAAATTGTAATAAGTTTGCAACAGTACCTAAAGGTAGTGATTTGCTTTATTACACTAACGGATCTCACCAAGTTTTTGTTAAAGTTTTGTGTGGATGAAGTGGTCGAAGATCGAGGAGCTATCAATATGATAAGATTAAAGAGAGGCAAGAGTTCAAGCTTGGGGATGCCCAAGGCACCCCAAGTAAATATTTCAAAGGATACTCAATCATCTAAGCTTGGGGATGCCCCGGTTGGCATCCCATCTTTCTTCTTCAACAATTATCGGTATACCTCGGTTTTTGTTTTGTTCACATGATTTGTGTCCTTTGTGTTTTTCTTTTTCTTTAAGAACCATGCTATTATGAGATAGCCCTTCATTGATTTATAGAATACTTCATGTGCTTCACTTATATCTTTTAAGTATGATCTTATGGAATTGCTCTTTGTGCTTCACTTAAATCATTTGAGTATGGTTTTATAGAATGCTTCGTGTGCTTCACTTATATATTTTGAGCTTGGATATTGGTTAGTCTATATTAATTGTAGAATTATCCATGAACTTCACTTATATCTTTTGGAGTATGAATAATACTATAATCTAAAGTGGGGTTGGAAGGGTGTCAACTTTAGGAATTAGTGATCCCACTGTTCCGAATGAGAAGAATTTTGCTTATGTGGAGAGTAGAAAAATTTCTATGCTCGTAGATCATGAAAAGAATGCTTTATGTGATAGCTATATTGTTTAATTCATTCATGATGCTACTGAAAATTATTATGAGGGAGGAATATATGCTTTTAGGAGGTGCAATAATATCAAGTTTCCTCTCTATGTGCTTAAAGTTTTGAAGTTATACTTGTTTTGCCTTCCTATGCTAGTTGATTCGTGTTCCTATAAGTTATTTGTTCAAAAAATCCCTAGGCATAGGAAGTGGGTTAGATTCAAATGTGCTAGTCATATTCTTCATGATGCTCTCTTTATGTTTCAATTCTTATCTTTTATGTGAGCATCATTGAAATCATCATGCCTAGCTAAAAGGCATTAAAGAAAAGCGCTTGTTGGGAGACAACCCAATATTTACCCTTACTGTTTTTTTTGTGTTTACATGATTAATATACTGTATTAATCTTGTTTTTTAGCTTTTGTTTCAATAAAGTGCCAAGTAAGACCTTAGGGAAGACTTGGGTGAAAGTTAATGTGATCTTGCTGTAAAAAAACAGAAACTTTGCGCTCACGAGATTACCTACCATTTTTCACAGAAGAGCGCTTTTGAGTTGATTATTTTTGCAGAATATTAATAGACAAATTCCTCACTTCCAAAAATTTATTTCATAATTTTTCGAGTAGCAGAAGTATGGTTTATGTTCAGATCATTACAGAATTTTCTGTTTCTGACAGATTCTGTTTTCATTGCATAGTTTGCTTGTTTTCTAGTTTCTATGGCTTATATTTCTCAATATAAATTGTAGAAATGATATGGTACAGTAGAAATTGTGTGGGAACAATTATGAACCTTGTCTTTGACAGTACCAAAGTGAATGGTTTACTCTTTATCATACTAACCTATCTCACGAAGTTTCGTTAAGTCTTGTGTGATTGAAGTTTCAAGCTTTGGGTGAGATATCGATATGAGGAGAATAAAGAGTGGAAAGACCCTAAGCTTGGGGATGCCTAAGGCACCCAAAGGTAGTATTCAAGGAAGACTCAAGCGCCTAAGCATGGGGATGTCCCGGAAGGCAACCCCTCTTTCGTCTTCAAAACTATCGGTATACCTTACTCGGAGCTATATTTTTGTTCGTCACATGATATGTGTTTTGCTTGGAGCGTATTTTCAATTTTACTTGCTGTTTGAATAAAATCATTGTATCTGAATTATTGAATGAAAAATAATCCTCCCATGGCTAGTTAATTATTTGACTACTCAGTGTTCTTCACTTATATCTTTTGGAGTAGTTTGTCATTTACTCATGTGCTTCATGTATATCCTATGAGTAAATGGATGAATGAATTGAATGTCATAAATCTGAATTTATATATGTTTCATATTCTTATAACATGGGGAGTAATGACTTCACACATAATAAGTATAGGTAGTAAACTCATTGAATGTTAGCAAACATAGAATTAGTCACTTGAACAGTTCATGAAAGAATACTGAAGGAAGAGAGATTTCACATATAAATATACTATCTTGGACATCTCTTGTCATTGTGAGCACTCATTAAAATATGACATGATAAAAGGTTGATGTTGGACAAGGAAGACAACTTAATGGGTTATGTTTTCTTATATCCGAAATAAAGAATATTGTCATGGATCATCCAACATGCTGAGCTTGCCTTTCCCTCTCATGCTAGCCAAATTCTTTGCACCAAGTAGAGATACTACTTGTGCTTCCAAACATCCCTTAAAACGAGTTTTTCCATGAGAGTCCACCATACCTACCTATGGGTTGAGTAAGATCCTTCAAGTAAGTTGTCATCGGTACATGCAATAAAAATTGCTTTCTAAATATGTATGATCTATTAGTGTGGAGAAAATAAGCTTTATACGATCTGGTGATATGGAAGAAATAAAAGCGATGGACTGCATAATAAAGGTCCCTATCACAAGTGGCAATATAAAGTGACATTCCTTTGCATTAAGATTTTGTGCATCCAACCTTAAAATCGCATGACAACCTCTGCTTCCCTCTGCGAAGGGCCTATCTTTTGCTTTTATCTTCTACCTTATGCAAGAGTCATGGTGATCTTCACCTTTCCTTTTTACATTTTATCCTTTGGCAAGCACATTGTGTTGGAAAGATCCTGATATATATATATCCAATTGGATGTAAGTCATCATGAACTATTATTGTTGACATTACCCTTGAGGTAAAAGGTTGGGAGGCGAAACTATAAGTCCCTATCTTTCTCTGTGTCCGATTAAAACCTTGAACCCATAAATATCATGTGAGTGTTAGCAATTGTGAAAGATTAAGTGATAGTTGAGTATGTGGAGTTTGCTAAATCAAAGCTCTGACATGGACCCTTCCTGAAAATAAGATGAATTGCAATTGTTTGATGACTAAGAGCACGGTTTGTTAGTTTTCAAGAAAGTTTATGATCTATACTTTAACATGTGAACAGGTTGCTACTTGTTCATGAAAAGTTTTATGAGTTGAGCTACTGTTATGATATATAATGATGCTAGAAAAAGTGACTGAAACTATCATTGATCAAACTTGTGCACTTGCTAGCATTCACACTTCATAAATTATTTCTTTTATCATTTACCTACTCGAGGACGAGCAGGAAATAAGCTTGGGGATGCTCATACGTCTCCAACGTATCTATAATTTATGAAGTATTCATGCCATGTTAACAAAATTTTTATATGATTTTGGTATGATTTGATTAGAACTAACCTGGACTGACGCTGTTTTCAGCAGAACTACCGTGGTGTTGTTTTTGTGCAGAAATAAAAGTTCTCGGAATGCGATGAAAATCAACGGAGATTTTTTATGGAAAATATGAAAAATACTGGAACAAAAATCTACCGAAGGGGAGTCACGGGGACCCCACGAGGGTGGGGGGTGCGCCCACCCCCCTGGGTCGCGCCCCCTGCCTCGTGGACTCCTCGAAGGCCCCCCTAACGTGAAATCAACGCCACTTGTTCTATAAATATAGAAACCTTCGGGAATTAACCTAGATCGGAAGTTCCGCCGCCGCAAGCCTCTTTTGCCACGAGAAATCAATCTAGGCCCTCTCTGGCACCCTGCCGGAGGGGGCCATCATCACTGGAGGCCATGGAGGAGGATCCCGGAGGGGCCATCATCACCATGAAGGCCAAGGACCAGAGGGGGAACCTCTCCCCATCTAGGGGGGAGGCCATGGAGGAGGAAGCACAAGGGGGAAAACCTCTCCTCCTCTCTCTCGGTGGCGCCGGAGTGCCATCGGGAGGGGAATCATTGCCGCGGTGATCGTCTTCATCAACATCACCATCATCATCACCATCCTCATCTATTTTACGCGGTCCACTCTTCCGCACCCCTCTGTAATCCCTACTTGAACATGGTGCTTTATGCCACATATTATGATCCAATGATGTGTTGACATCCTATGATGTTTTGAGTAGATATCCTTTGTCTTTGGGTTGATTGATGATTTAGATTGGTATGAGTTGTATGTTTTATTTTGGTGCTGTCCTATTGTGCCCTCCGTGTCGCGCAAGCGTGAGGGATTCCCGCTGTAGGGTGTTGCAATACGTTCATGATTCGCTTATAGTGGGTTGCTAGAGTGACAGAAGCTTAAACCCGAGTAAGGGGGTTGTTGCGTATGGGACAAAGGGGACTTGATGCTTTAATGCTATGGTTGGGTTTTACCTTAATGACCTTTAGTAGTTGCGGATGCTTGCTAGAGTTCCAATCATAAGTGCATATGATCCAAGATGAGAAAGTATGTTAGCTTATGCCTCTCCCTCATATAAAATTGCAATAGTGATTACCGGTCTTGTTAACGATTACCTAGGACAATTCCGCACACCGACCCATCATTATTCCACACTCGCTATTTATAATATTTAGTAATATATTCTAACTTTATGATAACAGCACCTACTTTTATATTTTAGCTCTCCGATATCATACAAAGTTGTGCTCTTCATACCCACAACGTAGTTTTATTTCTCGTTTCTAGTTGGAAGCAAACGTTCGGTGTACGTTTAGTCGTATCAGTGGTAGATAGGGCTTGAGAGAATATTGATCTTACATTTAGCTCCTTGTGGGTTCGACACTCCATACTTATCACTTCCACCTTTGGAAATTGCTACGATGATTCCCTTCACTTGGGGATTATCAAGATGCTGATACGTCTCGAACGTATCTATGATTTTTGATTGTCATGCTGTTTTATTATCAATATTGGATGTTTTATAATCATTTTATATCATTTTTTAGTACCAACCTATTGACATAGTGCCAAGTGCCAGTTGCTGTTTTTTCCATGTTTTTTACATCACAGGAAATCAATATCAAATGGAGTCCAAATGCCACGAAACTCCGCGGAGATTTTTTATGGACCAGAAGGAAGATATTGGGCTCTGGTTGCACGTGGGGGGAGTCCGGAGGAGGGGACAACCCACCAGGGCGCGCCAGGAGGCCCAGGCACGCCTTGGTGGGTTGTGCCCACCTCGGGTGCCCCCGGACCGCCTCTTTGCTCTATAATACCCCAATATTCCAGAAACCCTAGGGGAGTCAATGAAATATTCATCCAGCCGCCGCAGAGTCTAGAACCACCAGATCCAATCTAGACACCATCTCGGATGGGGTTCACCACCTCCATTGGTGCCTCTCTGATGATGCATGAGTAGTTCTTTGTAGACCTTCGGGTCCGTAGTTAGTAGCTAGATGGCTTTCTCTCTCTCGCTGAATTCTCAATACAATGGTCTCTTGGAGATCCATATGATATAACTCTTTTTGCGGTGTGTCTGTTGGGATCTGATGAACTTTGAGTTTATGATCAGTCATATTTTTTTATATCCATGAAATTTAATTGAGTTTCTTTGATCTCTTATATGCATGATATCTTATAGCCTCGTATTTCTACTCCGATATTTGGGTTTTGTTTGGCCAACTTGATCTATTTATCTTTCAATGGGAAGAGGTGCCTGGTAGTGGGTTTGATCTTACGGTGCTTGATCCCAGTGATAGAAAGGGAAACGACACGTATGTATCGTTGCAACTAAGGATAAAACGATGGGGTCTATCTCTACATAGATAGATCTTGTCCACATCATGCCATCGTTCTTATTGCATTACTCTGTTTTTCCATGAACTTAATACACTAGTGCATGCTGGATAGTTGTCGATGTGTGGAGTTATAGTAGTAGATGCAGGCAGGAGTCGGTCTACTAATCTTGGACGTGAGGCCTATGTAATGATCATTGCCTAGATATTTTCATAATTATTTGAGGTTCTATCAATTGCCCAATAGTAATTTGTTTACCCACCATTTGCTATCTTTCTCGAGAGAAGCCACTAGTGAAACCTACGGCCCCCGGGTCTTCTTTCTCATATATTTGCCTTTGCGATCTACTTTTTCCTTGCATTTATGTTCAGATCTACTAAACCAAAAATACAAAAATACTTCGCTACAATTTATTTTATTTGGCTTTCGATCTATCAATCTATTACAGTTTTCTCCCGTCCATGCACCGTTTCTGGCGCCATTACCCGAAAGGGATTGACAACCCCTTTAACACGTCGGGTTGCGAGTTGTTGTTATCTGTGTGCAGGGTCTGTTTACATTGTGTTCTTTGTTCTCCTACTGGTTCGATAACCTTGGTTTCATATATGAGGGAAATACCTGCTACCTATTGAGCATGCGTTGGTTTTGCCTTGAAGAGGAAAGGGTGATGCAGCAAAGTAGCGTAAGTATTTCCTTCAGTTTTGGAGAACCAAGGTATCAATCCAGTAGGAGACTACACGCAAATCGCCTAGTACCTGCACAAACAATCAAGAACCATGCAACCAACGCGATAAAGGGGTTGTCAATCCCTTCACGACCACTTGCAAAAGTGAGATCTGATAAAAGATAATAAGATAAATATTTTTGGTATTTTTGTTGTATAGATTGAAAAGTAAAGATTGCAAAATAAATAGTAAACTAGAATTATAGATTGGAAACTTATATGATGTAAAGTAGACCCGGGGGCCATAGGTTTCACTAGTGGCCTCTCTCAAGATAGCATATATTACGGTGGGTGAACAAATTACTGCCGAGCAATTGATAGAAAAGCGCATAGTTATGAGAATATCTAGGCATGATCATGAACATATGCATCACGTCCGTGTCAAGTAGACCGAAACGATTCTGCATCTACTACTATTACTCCACACATCGACAGCTATCCAGCATGCATCTAGAGTATTAAGTTCATAAGAACAGAGTAACGCATTAGGCAAGATGACATGATGTAGAGGGATAAACTCAAGCAATATGATATAAACCCCATCTTTTTATCCTCGATGCCAACAATACAATATGTGTCGGTTCCCTTTCTGTTACTGGGATCGAGCACCTCAAGATTGAACCCAAAGCTAAGCACTTCTCCCATTGCAAGAAAGATCAATCTAGTAGGCCAAACTAAACCGATAATTCGAAGAAACTTGCAAAGATATCAAATCATCATATAAGAATTCAAAGAAGAATCAAATATTGTTCATAGATAATCTTAATCATAAACCCACAATTTATCGGATCTCGGCAAACACACCGCAAAAGTATTACATTGAATAGATCTCCAAGAACATCGAGGAGAACTTTGTATTGAGACCCAAAGAGAGAGAAGAAGCCATCTAGCTAATAAATATGGACCCGAAGGTCTGTGGAAAACTACTCACACATCATTGGAGAGGCTATGGTGTTGATGTAGAAGCCCTCCGTGATCGAATGCCCCTTCGGAAGATCACCGAAAAAGGCCCCAAGATGGGATCTCACGTGTACAGAAGGTTGCGGCGGTGGAAAAGTGGTTTCATGGCTCCCCCGGATGTTTTCAGGGTATAAGAGTATATATATAGGCGAAAGAAGTAGGTCGGTGGAGTTACGAGGGCCCCATGAGGGTGGGGGCGCGCCTACCCCCCCTGGGCGCCCCCTCCTGCCTCGTGGCCGCCTTGTTGCGTCTCTGACTTCCACTCCAAGTCTCCTGGATTGCGTTTGTTCCAAGAAAGATCCTCGCGAAGGTCTCGTTCCGTTTGGATTCCGTTTGATATTCCTTTTGTGCGAAACACTGAAATAGGCAAAAAACAGCAATTTGCACTGGGCCTTCGGTTAATAGGTTAGTCCCAAAAATAATATTAAAGAGTATATTAAAGCCCATTAAACATCCAAAACAGATAATATAATAGCATGGATCAATAAAAAATTATAGATACATTGGAGACGTATCAAGCATCCCCAAGCTTAATTCCTGATCGTCTTCGAGTAGGTAAATGATAAAAACAGAATTTTTGATGTGGAATGCTACCTATCATAATTTTCAATGTAATTCTCTTTATTGTGGCATGAATGTTTAGATCCAAAAGATTCTAGAAAAAAGTTTAATATTGACATAAAAATAATAATACTTCAAGCATGCTGACCAAGCAATTATGTCTTATCAAAATAACATAGCCAAAGAAAGCTTATCCCTACAAAATCATATAGTTTGGCCATGCTTCATTTTTGTCACACAAAATGCTCCCATCATGCACAACCCCGATGACAAGCCAAGCAATTGTTTCATACTTAGCCTTTTCAAACTCTTTCAACTTTCACGCAATATGTGAGCGCGAGCCATGGACATAGCACTATTGGTGGAATAGAATATGATAATGGAGGTTGTGTGAGAAGACAAAAAAGGAGAAAGTCTCACATTGACACGGCTAATCAACGGGCTATGGAGATGCCCATCAATTGATGTCAATGCAAGGAGTAGGGATTGCCATGCAACGGATGCACTAGAGCTATAGATATATGAAAGCTCAATCAAAAGAAACTAAGTGGGTGTGCATCCAACTTGCTTGCTCACGAAGACCTAGGGCATTTTGAGGAAGCCCATCGTTGGAATATACAAGCCAAGTTCTATAATGAAAAAATCCCACTAGTATATGAAAGTGTCAAAATAAGAGACTCTCTATCATGAAGATCATGGTGCTACTTTGAAGCACAAGTGTGGAAAAAGGATAGTAACATTGCCCCTTCTCTCTTTTTCTCTCATTTTTTTATTTGGGCCTTCTCCTATTTTTATGGCCTCTTTTTTTTGGGCTTCTTTGGCCTCTTTTATTTTATTTATTTTTTTCGTCCGGAGTCTCATCCCGACTTGTGGGAGAATCATAGTCTCCATCATCCTTTCCTCACATGGGACAATGCTCTAATAATGAAAATCATCACACTTTTATTTACTTACAACTCAAGAATTACAACTCGATACTTAGAACAAAATATAACTCTATGTGAATGCCTCCGGCAGTGTACCGGGATGTGCAATGAATCAAGAGTGACATGTATGAAAGAATTATGAAGGTGGCTTTGCCACAAATATGATGTCAACTACATGATCATGCAAAGCAATATGACAATGATGGAGCGTGTCATAATAAACGGAACAGTGGAAAGTTGCATGGCAATATATCTCGGAATGGCTATGGAAATGCGATAATAAGGAGGCTTATGTGTGATAGAGCGTATCATCTCATGGGGTTTGGATGCACCGGCTAAGTTTTCACCAACTCTCGAGGTGAGAAAGGGCAATGCACGGTACCGAAGAGGCTAGCAACGATGGAAGGGTGAGAGTGGGTATAATCCATGGACTCAACATTAGTCATAAAGAACTCACATACTTATTGCAAAAATCTACAAGTCATCAAAACCAAGCACTATGCGCATGCTCCTAGGGGGGGGGGGGGTAGATTGGTAGGAAAAGACCATCGCTCGTCCCCGACCGCCACTCATAAGGAAAGCAATCAAAGAACCCCTCATGCTTCAAATTTTTCACACAACGTTTACCATACGTGCATGCTACGAGACTTGCAAACTTCAACACAAGTATTTCTCAATTCCACAGTTACTCAACTAGCACGACTCTAATATTACCATCTTTATATCTCGAAACAACTATCAAGTATCAAACTTCTCATAGTATTTAATGCACTCTATATGAAAGTTTTTATTATACCCATCTTGGATGCCTATCATATTAGGACTAATTTTATAGCCAAAGAAAATTACCATGCTGTTCTAAAAGACTCTCGAAATAATATAAGTGAAGCATGAGAGATCAAAAATTTCTATAAGATAAAACCACCACCGTGCTCTAAAAAGGTATAAGTGAAGCACTAGAGCAAAATTATCTAGCTCAAAAGATATAAGTGAAGCACATAGAGTATTCTAATAAATTCCGATTCATGTGTGTCTCTCCAAAAGGTGTGTACAGCAAGGATGATTGTGGTAAACTAAAAAGCAAAGACTCAAATCATACAAGACGCTCCAAGCAAAACACATATCATGTGGTGAATAAAAATATAGCCTCAAGTAAAGTTACCGATAGACGAAGACGAAAGAGGGGATGCCTTCCGGGGCATCCCCAAGCTTAGGCTTTTGGTTGTCCTTGAATTTTACCTTGGGGTGCCTTGAGCATCCCCAAGCTTAGGCTCTTGCCACTCCTTATTCCAAAATCCGTCAAATCTTTACCCAAAAACTTGAAAACTTCACAACACAGAACATAAACAGAAAATCTCATGAGCTCCGTTAGTGTAAGAAAACAAACCACCACTTTAAGTTACTGTAATGAACTCATTCTTTATTTATATTGGTGTTAAACCTACTGTATTCCAACTTCTCTATGATTCATACCCCCCGATACTAGCCATAGATTCATCAAAATAAGCAAACAACACACGAAAAACATAATCTGTCAAAAACAGAACAGTCTGTAGCAATATGTATCAAACGAATACTTATGGAACTCCACAAATTCTAAAATAAATTGGTGGACGTGAGGAATTTATCTATTAATCATCTGCAAAAAGAATCAACCTAAAATCACTCTCCAGTAAAAACTGGCATCTAATCTCATGAGCGCAAAAGTTTCTGTTTTTTACAGCAAGATTGCAAAGACTTCACCCATGTCTTCCCAAAGGTTCTACTTGGCAAAAACACTAATTAAAACATAAAACCACATCTAAACAGAGGCAAGATGAATTATTTATTACTAAACAGGAACAAAAATCAAAGAACAAAAATAAAATTGGGTTGCCTCCCAACAAGCGCTATTGTTTAACGCCCCTAGCTAGGCATTGATAATTTTAATGATGCTCACATCAAAGACAAGAATTAAAGCACAAAGGGAGCATCATAGAACACGTGATAAACACATCTAAGTCTAACATACTTCCTATGCATAGGCATTTTATAAGCATACAAATTATCATAGCAAGCAAAAATTAGCATATGCAAGGAAGAAGAAAGAGACGATAGCAATCTCAACATGATGAGAGGTAATTTAGTAAGATAAAAATTTCTACAACCATATTTTCCTCTCTCATAATAATTACATGTAGGATCATAGGAAAATTCAAAAAAATAGCTATCACATAACATATTCTCAACACGATCCACATGCATGCGATGTTGACACTCTTCCAAAATAGTGGGATTATCATTAACTAAAGTCATGACCTCTCCAAACCCACTTTTATCAAAAATAACATAAGATTGAACATTCTCCAAATATGTGGGATCTAAAGTTGACACTCCTCCAAACCCACTTTCAATATTATTGCAAACACTATTATCAATCTCATATTCATCATGGGGCTTAAATAAATTTTCAAGATCATAAGAAGAGTCACCCCAATCATGATCATTACAACAAGTAGTAGACATAGCAAAACTAGCATCCCCAAGCTTAGGGTTTTGCATATTATTAGCACAATTGACATCAAGAGAATTAATAGTAAAATCATTGCAATCATGCTTTTTATTCAAGGAGCTATCATGAATCTCTTCATAAATTTCTTCATCACAATTTTCAGATTCACGAATTTCAAGCAAAACCTGATAAAGATAATCTAGTGCACTCAAATCACTAGAAATTGGTTCATCATAATTGGATCTCTTAAAAAGATTAGCAAGGGGATGAGGATCCATAAAATTTTAGCAAGCGAGATGCAAGCAAAGAGAAGGCACATGGTAACACAAGATCGAACGGAAGGAGGGCGAAGAAAAGGCAAAGGTTTTTGAAAATCATTTTAGAGGTGGGGGAGAGGAAAACGAGAGGTGAATGGCAAATAATGTAATGCGAGGGAGAAGAGTTTGTGATGGGTACTTGGTATGTCTTGACTTGAGCGTAGATCTCCCCGGCAACGGCGCCAAAAATCCTTCTTGCTACCTCTTGATCATGCATTAGTTTTCCCTTGAAGAGGAAAGGGTGATGCAGCAAAGTAGCGTAAGTATTTCCCTCAGTTTTTGAGAACCAAGGTATCAATCCAGTAGGAGACTACACGCAAATCGCCTAGTACCTGCACAAACAATCAAGAACCTTGCAACCAACACGATAAAGGGGTTGTCAATCCCTTCACGACAACTTGAAAAAGTGAGATCTGATAAAAGATAATAAGATAAATATTTTTGGTATTTTTGTTGTATAGATTGAAAAGTAAAGATTACAAAATAAATAGTAAACTATAATTATAGATTGGCAACTTATATGATGTAAAGTAGACCCGGGGGCCATAGGTTTCACTAGTGGCTTCTCTCAAGATAGCATATATTACGGTGGGTGAACAAATTACTTCCAAGCAATTGATAGAAAAGCGCATAGTTATGAGAATATCTAGGCATGATCATGAACATAGGCATCACGTCCGTGTCAAGTAGACCGAAATGATTCTGCATCTACTACTATTACTCCACACATTGACCGCTATCCAGCATGCATCTAGAGTATTAAGTTCATAAGAACAGAGTAACGCATTAGGCAAGATGACATGATGTAGAGGGATAAACCCAAGCAATATGATATAAACCCCATCTTTTTATCCTCGATGGCAACAATAAAATACGTGTCGGTTCCCTTTCTGTCACTGGGATCGAGCACCGCAAGATTGAACCCAAAGCTAAGCACTTCTCCCATTGCAAGAAAGATCAATCTAGTAGGCCAAACTAAACCGATAATTCGAAGAGACTTGCAAAGATATCAAATCATGCACATAAGAATTCAGAGAAGAATCAAATATTGTTCGTAGATAATCTTGATCATAAACCCACAATTCATCGGATCTCGGCAAACACACCGCAAAAAGTATTACATCGAATAGATCTCCAAGAACATCGAGGAGAACTTTGTATTGAGAACCAAAGAGAGAGAAGAAGCCATCTAACTAATAAATATGGACTCGAAGGTCTATGGTAAACTACTCACACATCATCGGAGAGGCTATGGTGTTGATGTAGAAGCCCTCCGTGATCGAATCCCCCTCCGGCAGATCGCCGGAAAAGGCTCCAAGATGGGATATAACGAGTACAGAAGGTTGCGGCGGTGGAAAAGTGGTTTCGTGGCTGCCCCGGATGTTTTCAGGGTATAAGAGTATATATAGGCGAAAGAAGTAGGTCGGTGGAGCTATGAGGGGCCCACGAGGGTGGGGGGCGCGCCTACCCCCCTGGGCGCGTGATACGTCTCCAACGTATCTATAATTTATGAAGTATTCATGTTATATAATATCTGTTTTGGATGTTTATGGGCTTTATTAAACACTTCTATATTATATTTGGGACTAACCTATTAATCGGAGGCCCAGCCCAAATTGTTGTTTTCTTGCCTATTTTAGTGTTTCGAAGAAAAGGAATATCAAACGGAGTCCAAACGGAATGAAACCTTCGGGAGAGTTATTTTTGGAACGGAAGCAATCCAGGAGACATGGAGTAGACGTCAGGGAAGCTTCGAGGTGGCCACGAGGCAGGGAGGCGCGCCTGCCCCCCTGGGCACGCCCCCACCCTCATGGGCCCCTCGTGGCTCCCCTGACCGACTTCTTTCGCCTATATATGTCCATATACCCTAAAAACATCGGGGAGCAGAATAGATCGGGAGTTCCGCCGCTGCAAGCCTCTGTAGCCACCAAAAACCAATCGGGACCCTGTTACGGCACCCTGCCAGAGGGGGGATCCCTCACCGGTGGCCATCTTCATCATCCCGGCGCTCTCCATGACGAGGAGGGAGTAGTTCACCCTCGGGGCTGAGGGTATGTACCAGTAGCTATGTGTTTAATCTCTCTCTCTCTCTCTCTTGTGTTCTTGAGGTGGTACGATCTTGACGTACCGCGAGCTTTGCTATTATAGTTGGATCTTATGATGTTTCTCCCCCTCTACTCTCTTGTAATGGATTGAGTTTTCCCTTTGAAGTTATCTTATCAGATTGAGTCTTTAAGGATTTGAGAACACTTGATGTATGTCTTGCATTTGCTTATCTGTGGTGACAATGGGATATTCACGTGATCTACTTGATGTATGTTTTGGTGATCAACTTGCGGGTTCCGTAACATTGTGAACTTATGCATAGGGGTTGGCACACGTTTTTGTCTTGGCTCTCCGGTAGAAACTTTGGGGCACTCTTTGAAGTTCTTTGTGGTGGTTGAATAGATGAATCTGAGATCGTGTGATCCATATCGTATAATCATACTCACGGATACTTGAGGTGACATTGGAGTATCTAGGTGACATTAGGGTTTTGGTTGATATGTGTCTTAAGGTGTTATTCTAGTACGAACCCTTGAATAGATCGATCCGAAAGAATAACTTTGAGGTGGTTTCGTACCCTACAATAATCTCTTCGTTTGTTCTCCGCTATTAGTGACTTTGGAGTGACTCTTTGTTGCATGTTGAGGGATAGTTATATGATCCAATTATGTTATTATTGTTGAGACAACTTGCACTAGTGAAAGTATGAACCCTAGGTTGTGTTTCCTAGCATTGCAATACCGTTTACGCTCACTTTTATTATTAGTTACCATGTTGTTTTTATATTTTTCAGATTACAAAAACCTATATCTACCATCCATATTGCACTTGTATCACCATCTCTTCGCCGAACTAGTGCACCTATACAATTTACCATTGTATTGGGTGTGTTGGGGACACAAGAGACTCTTTGTTATTTGGTTGCAGGGTTGTTTGAGAGAGACCATCTTCATCCTACGCCTCCCACGGATTGATAAACCTTAGATCATCCACTTGAGGGAAATTTGCTATTGTCCTACAAACCTCTGGACTTGGAGGCCCAATAACGTTTACAAGAAGAAGGTTGTGTAGTAGACATCAAGCAGTTTCTGGCGCCGTTGCTAGGGAGGTGAGTGCTTGAAGGTATATCTTTAGATCTTGCAATGGAATCTTTTAGTTTCTTGTTTTATCACTAGTTTAGTTTATAAAAGAAAACTACAAAAAAAAAAATTGAGGGTGCCTCATATGCTTCATCTTTTTAATATCTTTCATGAGAATAAGGATTCCGATAATTGTGCTCGATTGCTAGTGGAAGAATGCATTAGAATGTTTGGCACTAAATCTTTGGATGATGAGCATGATTGCAATGTTGTTTGGTGTGTACTTGCAAACTCTATTGAACCCAAAGCTAAGCACTTCTCCCATTGCAAGAAAGATCAATCTAGTAGGCCAAACTAAACCGATAATTCGAAGAGACTTGCAAAGATATCAAATCATGCACATAAGAATTCAGAGAAGAATCAAATATTGTTCGTAGATAATCTTGATCATAAACCCACAATTCATCGGATCTCGGCAAACACACCGCAAAAAGTATTACATCGAATAGATCTCCAAGAACATCGAGGAGAACTTTGTATTGAGAACCAAAGAGAGAGAAGAAGCCATCTAGCTAATAAATATGGACTCGAAGGTCTATGGTAAACTACTCACACATAATCGGAGAGGCTATGGTGTTGATGTAGAAGCCCTCCGTGATCGAATCCCCCTCCGGCAGATCGCCGGAAAAGGCTCCAAGATGGGATATAACGGGTACAGAAGGTTGCGGCGGTGGAAAAGTGGTTTCGTGGCTGCCCCGGATGTTTTCAGGGTATAAGAGTATATATAGGCGAAAGAAGTAGGTCGGTGGAGCTATGAGGGGCCCACGAGGGTGGGGGCGCGCCTACCCCCCTGGGCGCGTGATACGTCTCCAACGTATCTATAATTTATGAAGTATTCATGTTATATAATATCTGTTTTGGATGTTTATGGGCTTTATTAAACACTTCTATATTATTTTTGGGACTAACCTATTAATCGGAGGCCCAGCCCAAATTGTTGTTTTCTTGCCTATTTTAGTGTTTCGAAGAAAAGGAATATCAAACGGAGTCCAAACGGAATGAAACCTTCGGGAGAGTTATTTTTGGAACGGAAGCAATCCAGGAGACATGGAGTAGACGTCAGGGAAGCTTTGAGGTGGCCACGAGGCAGGGAGGCGCGCCTGCCCCCCTGGGCACGCCCCCACCCTCATGGGCCCCTCGTGGCTCCCCTGACCGACTTCTTTCGCCTATATATGTCCATATACCCTAAAAACATCGGGGAGCAGAATAGATCGGGAGTTCCGCCGCCGCAAGCCTCTGTAGCCACCAAAAACCAATCGGGACCCTGTTCCGGCACCCTGCCAGAGGGGGGATCCCTCACCGGTGGCCATCTTCATCATCCCGGCGCTCTCCATGACGAGGAGGGAGTAGTTCACCCTCGGGGCTGAGGGTATGTACCAGTAGCTATGTGTTTGATCTCTCTCTCTCTCTCTCGTGTTCTTGAGGTGGTACGATCTTGATGTATCGCGAGCTTTGCTATTATAGTTGGATCTTATGATGTTTCTCCCCCTCTACTCTCTTGTAATGGATTGAGTTTTCCCTTTGAAGTTATCTTATCAGATTGAGTCTTTAAGGATTTGAGAACACTTGATGTATGTCTTGCATGTGCTTATCTGTGGTGACAATGGGATATTCACGTGATCTACTTGATGTATGTTTTGGTGATCAACTTGCGGGTTCCGTAACATTGTGAACTTATGCATAGGGGTTGGCACACGTTTTTGTCTTGACTCTCCGGTAGAAACTTTGGGGCACTCTTTGAAGTTCTTTGTGGTGGTTGAATAGATGAATCTGAGATCGTGTGATCCATATCGTATAATCATACTCACGGATACTTGAGGTGACATTGGAGTATCTAGGTGACATTAGGGTTTTGGTTGATATGTGTCTTAAGGTGTTATTCTAGTACGAACCCTTGAATAGATCGATCCGAAAGAATAACTTTGAGGTGGTTTCATACCCTACAATAATCTCTTCGTTTGTTCTCCGCTATTAGTGACTTTGGAGTGACTCTTTGTTGCATGTTGAGGGATAGTTATATGATCCAATTATGTTATTATTGTTGAGACAACTTGCACTAGTGAAAGTATGAACCCTAGGCTGTGTTTCCTAGCATTGCAATACCGTTTACGCTCACTTTTATTATTAGTTACCATGCTGTTTTTATATTTTTCAGATTACAAAAACCTATATCTACCATCCATATTGCACTTGTATCACCATCTCTTCGCCGAACTAGTGCACCTATACAATTTACCATTGTATTGGGTGTGTTGGGGACACAAGAGACTCTTTGTTATTTGGTTGCAGGGTTGTTTGAGAGAGACCATCTTCATCCTACGCCTCCCACGGATTGATAAACCTTAGATCATCCACTTGAGGGAAATTTGCTATTGTCCTACAAACCTCTGGACTTGGAGGCCCAATAACGTCTACAAGAAGAAGGTTGTGTAGTAGACATCAAGCAGTTTCTGGCGCCGTTGCTAGGGAGGTGAGTGCTTGAAGGTATATCTTTAGATCTTGCAATGGAATCTTTTAGTTTCTTGTTTTATCACTAGTTTAGTTTATAAAAGAAAACTACAAAAAAATGGAATTGAGGGTGCCTCATATGCTTCATCTTTTTAATATCTTTCATGAGAATAAGGATTCCGATAATTGTGCTCGATTGCTAGTGGAAGAATGCATTAGAATGTTTGGCACTAAATCTTTGGATGATGAGCATGATTGCAATGTTGTTTGTATGAACTCTTTGAATATCCATAGTACTAATGATGATTGCACTAGTCATGATGAAAATGTCTCTTATAAGCATGTCAACTTTTGTGGAGTGCATAGAGTTTGCAAGTACACACCAAATAGGGAAGATAGATTTTGCAAGAGGCATAAGTATTTAGAAACTAAATGGTTGCAAGAGAGGCTAGATGTTTGTGCTGAAAATTTAAAATTTCTTCACCATACTTGTGAACTTTGCAATGAAATGGTCATTTAAATCTCCAACGCAAATTGTTTCATGATCGAATCGTGTCCAAAAATTGTGATGACTTGATTTCCCTTGCACATCATAATGAACTTAGTTTTCTTTTGGGTTATGAAGAAATGAAACATATAACTAAGCATATTCCAGAATATAACCTTGAGAAATTCCTCGATATTGATCTAGAAGAAATTTTTATGTATTGTGCGGTGAATTGCATTGAAAATCCTTATATTGCCAATTACATAAAGAAAAGAAAACAAATAGAAGATGGAGAGAATACTAACGAAAGGGAAGAGACTTCCCAATATCCTCCTATTATTTCTTATGATGAATCAGGTAACGAGGAGGAGCCTTCTATTCAATCAATCTCATTAATAAGGAGCTCCAAAAAGAGGATTGTACCCACGCATAATGTGAAGAAAAAAAGAAAAGACGGAGAAACAAAGGTAAAAAGGTATCTCTCCCAAATGATGTTGCTCCTGTTACTCCTTGTGATGATGATAATTGCTATACTATTGGTGCTATCCATACTATTAATGATGAGAGTGATTATGATTACGATATGAAAAGGCCCAAGCTTGGGGATGCTATGTGTGATGAGAATGACATGTTTGAGAATATATTTGCTGCAATTAATTTTTGTCCCAAGCTTGGGGATGCTATGTTTAATGAAGATGATATTTTTAGCCTCCCAAGTTTTGATGGGCAAATTTATTATGATGATAGCATGCCTCCTACTTATGATGATTATATTGATGAAAGTGGGTTTGGAAGAGTGTCAACTTTAGGAAGTAATGATCCCACTATTTTGGAGGATGTTGAATCTTATTGTGATAAATATGAAAGTGGATTTCGAGAGGTCATGACTTTATTTAGTGATAATTGCACTATCTTGGAAGAGGTTTCAATCAATTATGATGAGAACAAAGTTGCTACCTATGATGATTATTGTGATGACACTTATGCTATAAAAAGTAGTGATGATTATATTTATAAAACTTGTCATGATTATGAAAACCCTTTTTCTGAACATTATTCTTTCAATGTGGAAACAATTTATAGTATTCGAGTTTCTTATGATACTCCCACTATTCTGAATGAGAAGATTTTTGCTTATTTGAAGAGTAATAAAATTTCTATGCTTGTAGATCATGAAAAGAATGCTTTATGTCATGGTTATATTGTTGAATTCATTAATGATGCTACTGAAAATTATTATTAGGGAGGAATATATGCTTGTAGGAATTGCAATAATACCAAGTTTCCTCTCTATGTGCTTAAAGTTTTGAAGTTATGCTTGTTTTGCCTTCCTATGCTAGTTGATTATTGTTCCCATAAGTTATTTGCTCACAAAAACCCTATGATAGGAAGTGGGTTAGACTTAAATGTGCTAGTAATATTCTCCATGATGCTCTCTTTATGTTTCAATTCTTATCTTTTATGTGAGCATCATCGAAATCATCATGCCTAGCTAGGGGCGTTAAACGTTAGCGCTTGTTGGGAGGCAACCCAATTTTATTTTAGTTCTTTGCCTTTTGCTCCTGCTTAGTAATAAATAATCTATATAGCCTCTTGTTAGATGTGTTTTCATGTTTTAATTAGTGTTTGTGCCATGTAGAACCTTTGGGAAGACTTGGGTGAAGTCTTTATGATCATGCTGTAAAAAACAGAAACTTTAGCGCTCACGAGATTAGCTGCCATTTTTACTGGAGAGTGCTTTTAAGTTGATTATTTTTTCAGATTATTAATAGATAAATTCCTCAGGTCCAAAAATTTATTTTAGAATTTTTGGAGTTCCAGAAGTATACGTTTGATACAGATTACTACAAACTGTTCTGTTTTTGACAGATTCTGTTTTCAGTGTGTTGTTTGCTTATTTTTGATGAATCTATGAGTAGCATCGGAGGGTATGAACCATAGAGAAGTTGGAATACAGTATATATTACACCAATATGAATTTAGAGTGAGTTTACAACAGTAACTAAGTGGTGATTCATTTTCTTATACTAACGGAGCTTATGAGTTTTCTGTTAAGTTTTGTGTTGTGAAGTTTTCAAGTTTTGGGTAAAGATTCGATGGACTATGGAATAGAGAGTGGAAAAGAGCCTAAGCTTGGGGATTACCAAGGCACCCCAAGGTAATATTCAAGGACAACCAAGAGCCTAAGCTTGGGGATGCCCCAGAAGGCATCCCCTCTTTCGTCTTCGTTCATCGGTAACTTTACCTGGAGCTATATTTTTATTCACCACGTGATATGTGTTTTGCTTGTAGCGTCAGTTTATTTTGTTAGGATTTTCTTGCTGTTATCTAGAACAATGTTTTGCACCTTTTATTTCAAGAAAAGTGGCATTGATGGCCTTTACTATGCCTATTTTACAAGTCTACATGTTGCTGTTTGAAAACAGAAAGTTTACCACTGTTGCAAAATTTCCCTAGAAAAGTCAGAATGTGATAAAATGTTGAAACCTTTTGCATAATAAGCTCTGATAAATTTACTACAGTGGGAATTTTTTTTCATAATTTTTGGAGCTAGGGAAGTATGGATCTTGCTGTATTCTTTACAGAATGTCCTGTTTAGGCAGATTGCTGTTATGTTTGCATTGTTTGCATATGTTTGCTTCTTTAATGATTCTATTTAAGGATAGGACTATTAAATATGCAGAGGCATTTAGTATGCAATTTTGAATAATAATTTTAGTGATTTGCTACATTAGAGTATGATAAAGTTTTTGCATTGGTTTATACTAACTTATCTCACGATCTTTGTTGAGTTTTGTGTAGATGAAGCTTTTGAGATTTAGGGAGACCGTGATATGAGAGGAATTAAGGACACACAAAAGCTCAAGCTTGGGGATGCCCAAGGCATCCTAAGATAATATTTCAAGAAGTCTCAAGTGTCTAAGTTTGGGGATGCCCCGATTGGCATCCCACCTTTCTTCTTCAACAACTATCGGTTAGTATCGGTTGATCCTAAGTTTTTGCTTCTTCATGTGATGTTTGCTATTCTTAGAATGTCATTTTATTTTGTTTTGCTTGATGTTTGAATAAAATATCAAGATCTGAAATTCTTAAATGAGAGAGAGTCTTCACATAGCTACATAATTATTTAACTACTCATTGATCTTCACTTATATCTTTTTGGAGTAGTTTGTTATTCATTCACGTGCTTCACTTATATCCTATGAGCAAATGGTTGAATGAATTGAATATAATAATTCTGAAATTATATATGTTTAATATGCCTTTCCCATGGGGAGTAATGACTTCACATATAAGAAGTAGAGGTGGTAAATTTATTGAAGGTTAGCAAACATTGTATTGGTCACTTGAACAATTCATGAAAGAATATTGAGGGAAGAGAGATTTCACATATAAATATGCTATCTTGGACATATTTTATGATTGTGAGCACTCATTAAAATATGACATGCTAAAAGGTTGATGTTGGACAAGGAAGACAACGTAATGGGTTATGTTTTCTTATATCCGAAATAAAGTATATTGTCATGGATCATTCAACATGGTGAGCTTGCCTTTCTCCCTCATGCTAGCCAAATTCTTTGCAGCAAGTACAGATACTACTTGTGCTTCCAAACATCCCTTAAACCAGTATTGCCATGAGAGTCCACCATACCTACCTATGGATTGAGTAAGATCCTTCAAGTAAGTTGTCATCTGTGCATGCAATAAAAATTGCTCTCTAAATATGTATGATCTATTAGTGTGGAGAAAATAAGCTTTATACAATCTTGTGATGTGGAAGTAATAAAAGCGATGGCCTGCATAATAAAGGTCCCTATCACAAGTGGCAATATAAAGTGACGTTCTTTTGCATTAAGATTTTGTGCATCCAACTATAAAAGCGCATGACAACCTCTGCTTCCCTCTGCGAAGGGCCTACCTTTTACTTTTATCTCCTACCTTATGCAAGAGTCATGGTGATCTTCACCTTTCCTTTTTACATTTTATCCTTTGGCAAGCTCATTGTGTTGGAAAGATCCTAATATATATATCCAATTCGATGTAAGTCATCATGAACTATTATTGTTGACATTACCTTTGAGGTAAAAGGTTGGGAGGCGAATCTATAAGCCCCTATCTTTCTCTGTGTCTGATTAAAACTTTGAACCCATAAATATCGTGTGAGTGTTAGCAATTGTGAAAGACTAAATGATAGTTGAGTATGTGAAGTTTGCTAAATGAAAGCTCTGACATAGACCCTTCCTGAAAATAATATGAATTGTAATTGTTTGATGACTAAGAACACGGTTTGTTAGTTTTCAAGAAAGTTTATGATCTATACTTTAACATGTGAATAGCTTGTTACTTGATCATGAGAAGTCCTACGGATTGAGCTACTATTATGATATATAACGATGCTAGAAAAGGTGATTGAAATTATCATTGATCAAACTTGTGCACCTGCTAGGATTCACACTTCATAAATTATTTCTTTTATCATTTACCTACTCGAGGACGAGTAGGAATTAAGCTTGGGGATGCTGATACGTCTCCAACGTATCTATAATTTATGAAGTATTCATGCTATTATATTATCTGTTTTGCATGTTTATGGGCTTTACTAAACACTTTTATATTATTCTTGGGACTAACCTATTAACCGGAGGCCCAGCCCAAATTGTTGTTTTCTTGCGTATTTCAGTGTTTCGAAGAAAAGGAATATCAAACGGAGTCCAAACGGAATGAAACTGTAACATCCCAAATTTTCAATTTGGAATGTTATACATAGGTCATTCATGCATATCATATTTTATTGCATTTCGTTTCACGATCCTCGAAATCCTAAGCAACTCAAGGACCCTCAGAGAGAGGTGGGGATTTCACGTTTTTCATATTTGACTTTTATCAAATATTGAAACAAGGATCTCTTTGGTTTTAATTTATTTTCTCTCCGAAAAATATTTCATACTAAAATATATGAGAGGAGATAATATGACTTCTCCAAAATAAGTGAAATATTGGAGGAAACATATTAAAAATCAAATATTTGAGTTTATTTGGATTTTATTGCAATTTTATTTGAATTAGGAAAAATACGCGTTTTTCAAAATATCATTTTAGGCCCAAATAAATGTTCACCTTGTCCGGCATATTTTTAGAGGACGGGGAAAATTTATTTCGGGATTTTTCGAGTCCGTTTAGTACTCTTTTTCTTTTTTTTCTGCGCGTCAGAATTTAAAAAAAAAAGAGAAACCGACCAACGGGTTGTATCCGGCCCGGACTCCTCCTTAGGCCCCTTTATAAGCCGGCCCCTGCCCCCGCAGCCCACCGCCGCCCAGCCCACCCCGCGCCGCCGCTCGCTAGCGCCGCCGCCGCCGCGCCGGATCTCGCCGTTGACCGGTCGGTTTTCCACGGTTAACCCCGGTTTTTTTATTTTTTTCTCCGATTTATTTCTTTAGATCGGTTTTTCCGTCGGTTTATTTATTTTGCGGACGTTCATCCGTTCGTTCGTTTAAACTAACACCGTTCACCCATTAGTCACAGACAGCGAACGTTCGTTCGTTAGCCTGTTCGTCAGTTTTTCTTTTTCCAGGGTTTTTCGCGATTATTTTCGATCGTGATTTCTGACCCAATTTTCGTTTTAGTTTCTTTTCGCTCGTTTATCGGAATCAGGCGATTCAAGTGCCTAGATCTTCGTCTTGAAGCCCTCTTTCTGTTTAACCAACTTGAACAAGATTTTGGTACTGTAAAATTTGACTTTAGTACAGATTAGTAATCAGATCTTGTTTCTTTCGCAGTTTGAGTTTCGTTGCTCCGTTTGATTTGATTCTTTTTGCAAACCGGAGTTCTTTAGTTGAACTTTCTGGTTAGATCTTCTTATTTTAGTTTTACCCGTGCATCTTTGCTTGATTTCTTATGTATGTTATTCTTTGTTTGCGATAGAATTCCCGGAGTGCGAAGCGTGCTACTACGAGTCCCTAGGTTTTGCGGATCGTCAGCAAGGCAAGTAACACATTGATCATACCCCTTTATTACCCAGTTTTTATGCATTAGATACAATCCTCACACATTGCATGAGTAGGATCTCTTAACATGTGGGTTTGGGAAGTAGATGATGAGGTAGAACCTATTACCTGTTTATTATCAAACCCCTGGGAGTTACTTCTACGTTATGCTTATATTGCTATGCTATGCTCGTAGACGTGGATTTGGTTTGAGTGTATCCATGATAGATGTGAGGTGTTAATTAATTGTTCAACTTAAGGTGGCAACTTTAATACACATCTGGGTGGATTGCTTGTTTGGGCACCTGGAGAATCCAGTGTTGTCCTAGGATATCCCGGAGTACCCGTGTGATCATCCTACAGTCCGCCACCCAGACTCAAAGGGATCATAAGATTATTCATGCTAGAAACTTCGGTGTGCAGCCACAAGCCATTATGGGCTCTGGCATAGTTGAGTATGTTGTGTAACCTCTTTCAGTGGTGGGCTAGCAAATGTAGAGGGAAAGTAGGTGTAACTGTCCACCCAGAGTAAAGAGTTAATGCTTCTGAAAGACTGTGTCTCGGTCATCCGTTTCTCAAACACCCTGTAGTGCGAGAAATCCAACGGAGGCGATCGAGTCTTGTGGGGAAAAGTGCGCAAACCTCTGCAGAGTGTACAAACTAATCATGGTTAGCCGTGTCCCCGGTTATGGACATCTTGAGTATCTAGTACTTGGATTTTCCTTTTGTATCTCATCACTCTAATTTAATTTGTAAGGTTGATAATTACCTTTAATTGGGATTGAGTTGGAGGAACCTTCTCAATGATGTTTCAACTACCATGATAGTTAAATAAAATTTATTCCTTTGTTGTAGGGAAAATTTGGCTTTTCGCAAAAACATATAACTATAGAGCCTCCACCAGCCATATATGCATGTAGTGATAGCATTATTCTGTTCATTGCTCTACTGTGTTATTTTGCCAGCATATTCCATGTGCTAACCCGTTTTCGGGCTGCAACGTATTATGTTGCAGACTTTTCAGACGATGAGTAAAGGTGCGATAGGTTGTTGTCATGCACTCAACTATGCCATTGGAGTTGATGGACACACTTTATCTTCCAAGCCTTCCGTTGTTATCGTGTTAGATGGCCTTAAGCCATATTTATTGTAATAAGTTCTCTTTGGAGACATTTGATGTAATAAGCGTGTGATTAGTACTCTGATATAAATCCTTCGAGTACTGTGTGTGTCAGCATTACCAATCCAGAGATCACACTCGCCGGGTTGCTACAGAAACCTTCGGGAGACTTATTTTTGGAATGGAAGCAATCCAGGAGACTTGGAGTAGACGTCAGGGAAGCTTCAAGGTGGCCACGAGGCAGGGAGGCGAGCCCCCCACCCTCGTGGCTCCCCTGACCGACTTCTTTTGCCTATATATGTCGATAGACCCTAGAAACATCGGGGAGCAGAATAGATCGGGAGTTCCGCCGCCGCAAGACTCTGTAGCCACCAAAAACCAATCGGGACCCTGTTCCGGCACCCTGCCGGAGGGGGGATCCCTCACCGGTGGTCATCTTCATCATCCCGGCGCTCTCCATGACGAGGAGGGAGTAGTTCACCCTCGGGGCTGAGGGTATGTACCAGTAGCTATGTGTTTGATCTCTCTCTCTCTCTCTCATGTTCTTGAGGTGGTACGATCTTGATGTACCGTGAGCTTTGCTATTATAGCTGGATCTTATGATGTTTCTCCCCCTCTGCTCTCTTGTAATGGATTGAGTTTTCCCTTTGAAGTTATCTTATCGGATTGAGTCCTTAAGGATTTGAGAACACTTGATGTATGTCTTGCATGTGCTTATCTGTGGTGACAATGGGATATTCACGTGATCTACTTGATGTATGTTTTGGCGATCAACTTGCGGGTTCCGTAACATTGTGAACTTATGCATAGGGGTTGGCACATGTTTTCGTCTTGACTCTCCGGTAGAAACTTTGGGGCACTCATTGAAGTTCTTTGTGTTGGTTGAATAGATGAATCTGAGATTGTGTGATGCATATCGTATAATCATACCCACGGATACTTGAGGTGACATTGGAGTATCTAGGTGACATTAGGGTTTTGGTTGATATGTGTCTTAAGGTGTTATTCTAGTACGAACTCTTGAATAGATCGATCCGAAAGAATAACTTTGAGGTGGTTTCGTACCCTACAATAATCTCTTCGTTTGTTCTCCGCTATTAGTGACTTTGGAGTGACTCTTTGTTGCATGTTGAGGGATAGTTATATGATCCAATTATGTTATTATTGTTGAGAGAACTTGCACTAGTGAAAGTATGAACCCTAGGCCTTGTTTCCTAGCATTGCAATACCGTTTACGCTCACTTTTACCACTTGTTACCTTGCTGTTTTTATATTTTCAGATTACAAAAACCTATATCTACCATCCATATTGCACTTGTATCACCATCTCTTCGCCAAACTAGTGCACCTATACAATTTACCATTGTATTGGGTGTGTTGGGGACACAAGAGACTCTTTGTTATTTGGTTGCAGGGTTGTTTGAGAGAGACCATCTTCATCCTACGCCTCCCACGGATTGATAAACCTTAGGTCATCCACCTGAGGGAAATTTGCTACTGTCCTACAAACCTCTGCACTTGGAGGCCCAACAACGTCTACAAGAAGAAGGTTGTGTAGTAGACATCAGCGCACCCTCCTACCTCATGGTCGCCTCGTTGCGTCTCTGACTTCCACTCCAAGTCTCCTGGATTGCGTTTGTTCCAAGAAAGATCCTCGCGAAGTGTTGGGGATATTACCACTGGGCGTAAACCGGCCAGGAGAGGCCGAGTTAACTTCATAAGTAGTTCATCTGTATCTGAAGCCCATAAAGACAGACGGTGACGCTTCATGAAGGCCCGGGGCCCAAAGCCGATTTAAGGCATGTAGACACAAACCGGCATTGAGATGTAAACTTGTGTTGTAAGATATGCGTAGCAGAGACCGAGCCGGACACGATTATGAGCCAGCTTCGGAGTCTGTAAACCGACGGGCGTCAACCCATGTATATAAGGGGACGACCCGGCGGCGGTTCAGGGAGAAGAGAAAACAACTCGAGACTCAGGCAAGCGTATTCGCTCCCTGGTCATCGAAACCCCATCAATTCCATCACAACTAGACGTAGGCTTTTACCTTCATCGAATTGGCCGAACTAGTATAAAACTCTGTCTTGCGTCCCTTGTCCGCTTTAACCCCTTCAAGCTAACCCGTAGCGATGGCTCCACGACTAAGTCCTTTCTCTAGGACATCTGCCGTGAAAAAACCACGATAGTTGGTGCCCACCATGGGGCTATCGCACGATGGTTTCAAGTTCTTGGAGGGCAACTTCGAAGGACTCAAGGGTTACGCTGTGGGCCGGATGACCAAGAGTCGTCGTGGCATGCTCTACATCGACGATGCGGGCTGGGGCCCCGAGGCCGACTCAATCGAGTACGGGTACCGGGTCCCCTTTGGTAGCATACACGTTTTCATTGGCAAGATCGGCGAACCGGGCCCTGAGCCGGACATCTGCACTGACCTCGTCGAAACGGCTCAGCGTGCGAGATCTGCCCGGGTCATGCCTGTCATGAAGCGTGCCTTCGTGGGAGTTATCCATGGAGGGGAATATGAGGATAGATTGGAATCTGGTGGTGAGACCGTCATTTATTCCGGCGACGAGTCATCGACTAGTGAGACCGAGTCGTTATATCAGTTACAAGATGGCCGGATTGGGGGCTGTTCCGATGGCGACAGTATTCCGGACCCCTCTGATCTGCCAAGCTGGGTGGCGATCTTCATGGCCGGCACGCAACTAGCGCTCCACTCTTCGACTGCAGTGGCGATGATTTCAGGATCAGCAGCGGTGGCAGGGGTTGGGGTAGGAGGCCCTGTGCGACCGCCGGCTCAGGTTCTATCTGATTTATTTGATATGTTGGCAACGCTAATGGCAGAGGTTAACCCGGCGGATCAGGATACACACAATGCGGAAATCGTGAAAGTGAAAGACCAGATCACCCAGGCAAAAGCCGACTTAGCAGCTGAGGATACTAGGATAGCCGCGAAGCGGGCCGCTTTGGATGCACAAGCTTACCGGATTATGCTGGATCAGAGTGCATCGAACGAAGTCCTGAAGAGGAGGCACCGATCTCGCCTGCCGCCGGTTTATGGAGCTAGAAATCTCTTTAACACCCCATGAGCAGGAACCAGCAATCCGCCAATGGTAAACCGGGCAGAGGCACCCGGAGTAGGGGCGCCGGTTCAGCCACGTTTGGTGGATCCACCTCGTCAGAACAACGTGGTGGTACCTCATGTCCCCACACCACCGAGTCATTATTCTAACCCAATGGACAACATTGTCGCTGCCGCTTCACGGCTGGCGGCCATCCCGATCGAAGGCGATTCTCCAGCAGCGGTCGAGACGCGTCGGGTTAAGGAGCTTCTTCAGACAGCCTTGATTCAATAGGAGGCTTATTCATATAGTCGCGATCGGGTTCATTCCACTCCCCGTCCAAGCCGGAGTTACAGCAAGCGTATGGATGAACCGGCAGTGTCAAGCAATGCGCGGAACCGTGATCCGCCCCGTGGCCATAACCCGGCGGGTGGTGCCGGTGATGCTCAGGATGTGGTGGGCCGGGCTCGGGCATGCAGAGAGGCCGAGTTAGCGGCGCAGCACGAGGCCCGTCTGCTTACTCCGGTTCATCCAACCACATCGGTGGAACCAGGAGTTACCTCTAGTTCCTTGGGAGTGCCATGTCTTGTCCCGACGTTGCGCAATGTGCGCCTGCCCAAAGATTTCAAGGGCCCGCGCAAGGTGCCGAATTACACCGCCGACTTATCCCCTGAAACATGGGTTGAAAGCTATGAGATGGCCATGGAGATGTTGGACGTGGATGATACGGCATGTGTGAAGTACTTCACCATGATGCTAGAAGGAACGGCCCGCACTTGGCTAAAGAACTTACCGGCTAATTCTATCAGGTCATGGGCCGAGTTGAGACCCCGGTTTATTCGGAATTTCAAGGATACATGCAAGCAGCCCATGCAATTGTGGACCTAGCTGCCTGTGTCCAGGAGGAAGGAGAGTCAACAACCCATTGGGTGCGCCAGGTTTCGGAGATTTTGCATTCATCAGGCCGCATCAACGGTGACACCGCAGTTTTAACATTGGAAGGCAATTGCCAGTTTGAACCATTGAAATTGAAGTTGGGACGGCTTAAACGTCATTGTAATGACATAGGAACCCTCATGGCTGCACTAGTGAAGTATGCCGACTCTGATAGTACCAAGGATCCTGAGTCTGACGATGATAAGACAGGGAAGGGAAAGAAGAGCGGCAATGCCAAGGTGCACCACCACAACCCGGTGGGTCATGGAAACGGCGGCAAGTGTAAAGCGGACCATGGTTTAGACTTTGTGGCTAACACTAATACACATGACAAGGGCCAGCAGCGTAAGGGTAAACCGCCCCGGCGCAATGGAATGCCAAATCCTAACCCGGACCATTTGTCGTATCTGTTAAACCAGCCCTGTCCAAAGCATGGGACGAAGGAGGAACCATCCACACACCTCTAGAAAGATTGTTACATCATGCAAGAGTTCAAAAATTCTGACTCTTTCCGGTATGACCATGGATCAGGAGGCAGTTCAGGCGAATAAACCGGAACCTCAGCTAAAGCGGGGTATCTGTTGTTTTCTTACATCACGTGTGGTTACATGGAGCTTACAAAGCGGCGTCCGGTTTGCCCCTTGATTTAGCTTCTTAAAGCTTGATATCAGATCACTTGGGGGCTTGGTCGTATCCGAACCATAGCTACACCTCTTGATCGGTGCAATGCCACAACATCACTTGGGGGCTTGGTCGTATCCGAACCATAGCCACGCCTCTTAATCGGCGCAATGCCACAGCATCACTTGGGGGCTTGGTCGCATCCGAACCATAGCCACACCTCTTGATCAGCGTAATGCCACAGCATCACTTGGGAGCATGGTCGAACTCGAACCATGGCTACGCCTCTTGATCGGTGTAAAGCCACATCATCACTTGGGGGCTTGGTCGAACCCGAACCATAGCAATGCCTTTTGATCGGCGTAATGCCACAACATCACTTGGGTGCTTGGTCGAACCTGAACCATAGCAACACCTCTTGATCAAATTTGGGGCCTGGCAGCCCGTGAAAAGCCTCGACTACAACGGTTTTATTTGCCTTTTGCTAAGTTTCTTTTTCTTTTGCTAAGATTTGTGATGTTTTCAAACCAGTGTTTATCAACCCGGTTGGGCTGTCAACTACAAGTTGTCAGTACATGACCAAGTTATAATCCGGAGACTATCAACCCGGTCTGGTTTTGACTCATAGTCACCAGTATGGAATAAGCCGGTGTTTATCACAACCCGGAACGGTTTTGTAATAAACCGGCATTATATAACAGGAGATATTTTTACTCCGGATTAAGGTTATTACCTTCATTATAAGGTTGGTCAGCCAACACTATGCCTAAAGGTCACAGGTATCATATATTTCCATACTTGGTTATCTTTTACAACCTTGGTTATAAAGCTTGGTCATATATATAGTTGGGTATCATGACCCGGCCGGTGGTAAACCGCAGGGCGCTTTAAGCTTTTTATCTGCAGGAACAACTGGAATAAATAGCTATGGATTATGAACATCATCTCTCAAGCATGGCGGATTAACATGCATCAGTTGCAGATAAATATGCACGAAGGCATAACAGACCAAGTGTTTTAACTAGCCTATTACAAGGCGTTTCAGTGCCCAAAGGAATAATTGTTTCTCAATAAACATTGCAGTATGGAAGATTAAACCCGCCCCCGGGTTATGATCACTGAGCAGCTTGACCTGACGGCTGCGGGTCATCTTGCACCGGTTCTTCTTCTTCGTCCCTACCCAGCGGCTGGAAGTCAACAGTTGTCCAGTCGATCCCAGTTAAAGCTTGGAACACAGCTTCGTCGCTTATAAGGGTGGACGGTTCAATATCAGGGGCATAAGTGTGCTTACGGATTGGAGGGATCAGGCTTTGAGCTTCAGGAGCTGGTGCAGCAACCCGCTTGTTATTGATATCATAACTTGCCTGATAATGTGAAAGATCAGCTTCTTCAGCAAGTTGACAAGCCAGTGGACGTACTTCCCGATTTATGGCGCGGAGATCTTTAGTGCAAAATTCTGATCCGTCTTCTTTCAAGCTTGGGTAGCCTTTAGCCACGTCCATCGGATCAAGATCAGGCACCCATGCTTTTGCCCGGGTTAGCGCGGTCAGAGCGCCAGCCCTTGCAGCAGACCTCTTCAGCTCTTCTATCCGGGCAGGCAGCATAGATAGCCTGTCTAAGGTATCCTTGATCAACATCGGGGGTGGCTTATTGTGCGAAGTGGTGCAGATAATCCGTTGTGCGCCGGTATATAGTTGCTCTATCAGCGTGTAGGCAGCTTTCAACTTCTTCTGCACATCAGAGCCCAGATGGCTAATGCGGGTTCTTGTATCATTACAAACATCAGTTAACCGGCAACGCATGAGAGGATATGTTGAAAGCATAAAGGAAGGATGCTTACCAAACATAGCAGCGGTCATAGCATGCACTTGCTGCTTTACACCAGTCAGCTCGTCAACCACCGATTTAAGAGCGGCTTCTGCGTTTTCATCCCTTTTTATCAAAGCGGCTTTTTCAGTCAACCAATCTGCCCGCTCTTTGTTGAAGCCCTCTTTCAGTTTCTCCATAGCGCCTAGAGCGCGGGTCAACTCTTCCTTCACTTTGGAGGCTTCAGCTTGCTGGGTTTTGATGTTCTCTTGCAGATCAGCAGTTTGGCGTTCCTTCTTGCTCAGCTCCGCCTGTAAAGAGACAGATACATAATGAGTTGACAGTACATATTTGAAGTACCAAGCACATAACAAGTTATGCCCTTAGTACTTGGGGGCTAATGCATATTTGCTTTTACTCAGAAATTTTTACATGTCCCAAGCACAATACAAGTATTAAGCTTGGCACTTGGGGCTAATGTGTGTTTGCTCAAAAAGTTGTTGATATGGGAACTCTTCTACAGTCCTGGTTCATCTTTATAAAGTTAAACCGGCCCTTGGGGACTATACCGGCGAAAGAGCAGTATGGCAAATTTTAAGGAACCGGTTCATCTTAACGAGGTAATCCGGTCTCTCGAGGCAAAATATGCAAAGATAAGTTGTGACAGAAGTCCCGGTTTAGATCGGTATCATAAACCGCCACTTGGGGGCTACTGGGAATAGATAAACTACAATTGGACAAAAGAGAAAAATGGTAGTTACCTCATATCGCTCCTTCATTAAGTTTACCAAACTAGCTTCATAATCACGGCTGGTATACAGACGGTTCAAGAAGCCAGAGTGAATGTCTTGAGCATTGAGATGGGCGTAGCTTGATAAATTGGCATTCCATTTGCCTTTGCCGATAGCAGAGAGATCATCCTTGGCAGTATGTTTTGACAAAGCTACAGGATTGCCAGGAGTGGTGTGGCTAGTGCCAGTAATCATAATATCATCATCTTCTTCGTCAGCAGCCTTCACCGGAGTTGGCGGTTTATCAGTGTCCTTAACTGGACTGACCGGTTTGTCATCAGTTCGGACAAGGCTGGTTGGCTGGTCTGCATGGCTGGTACTGTCAACTTGCACTTGTTTAGCTTGGAAGTCATGGTCTTGAAGCGGCGGATCGTGAAGCATGGCATCAACATCGATTTCTCCCGTCTCTGGAGCTGTTTCCGGTTCAGTAGCTACATTATCATCAGCCAGTTTGTTTAACCGAGCTTTCTTGCTGGGTCTTGGCTTGGCGCTGCGAAAAGATAGACATAAGGATCAGTACAGTATGTAAAACACATCAAGAATAAAGACATGTGCATAACTCACCCAGGAACTGTTTTGAGGGGTGGAAGCTGTGTGGCCGAGGACTCGCCAGAGGATGAGTGAGAAGTACCCTGATAATTTGAATCAGACGGGTTAAGAGGCTGGCGAAAACAACCTGCTTTTGGGCATGAAGTATCAATGGGATAAGAGACCTGTGATCGGCGTTTCCGAACCGGACTGTTCGGTAAACCGGCAGAGGTAACTACCTGGCCGCTGTGCCGGGTTGTACGGCGAGCTTCATGCTGCTGCGTCTTCAAAATAAAGTTTGGGTCCAAATAAGCAAGAGGGTGAGAAAATTTTACTTTCCGGTTTGCTTGACGAATTTTTGATGTTGGCAGAGGATCTGAATTGGAGGAAAGAATAGTTAGCTCTACGTCCTCAGCGTGACAGCCTTCAGCGTCGTCCTGATAATAATCATTGTCAATGAGATGTACGAAAAATGAACCAAGAGAGTCAAGTTCTACCTCTGATTCCGGATTACGCACATTGTCATCAGCTGGTAGATCGGAGGATGCAGTGGTCCTTCTCTTGGCAGGTTTCTTAACAACCTTGGTCTTTGGACGAACTGGCTTGACCGGTTTGTCTTGCGGTTTTGCCGGTTTATCTTGTGATGGTTTCTTGTTCCAGAACGGATCATCACCCTGTCAGAAAATAATCACACTCTCAGAGAATATTTGGACAGAAGCAAATTCAGATACAAAGGATTGTATGATTCTTACAGCTGGTGGTTTGTTGAAGGTGCAGAAAGGGAGTAGTCCGATTTGGGCACAGACGGCCTCCGGTTCGTTCAGTATTTTCTTTACAGCCTCAGTGACTTCTTCGTCTGTAAGCTGAATATCAATGTGCCGCTGAGCATCCTTCAGACTACCCGTGTACTCACACATCAAACCGGGGCGCCGGCTTAAGGGCAGAATGCTCCAGCTTATCCAGCAACGAGCAAGATCAACTAATGTCAAACCGTTCGCCATGAAGGCTCTAAGCTTTGATAGTTGGGGAGCATAGTTGGCCCGTTCTCTTGCTGTCAACCTCTGAGGAAACGGGTGTGTGTTGCTCAGGCGTTCAGGGCGGTAACCCGGCAGGGGGTTTTCGTCAGATGGAGAGGTATCCATGTAGTAAAACCAAGTTTGGTTCCACTCTTTGGGGTGACTATGGAGTTTGGGATGGGGGAAGGTGACTTCTTTCCTCTTCTGAACTGCCATTCCGCCCAGTTCCGTATTGGGTCCATCTGAGAACTCGGTGCGATGGTTTAAATGAAAGAAATCCCTAAACAGTTTGACTGTAGGTTCCTCTTGCAGATAAGCTTCACAGAATACTTGGAAGTGGCAGATGTTGGTAACAGAGTTGGGACCGATGTCTTGAGGGCGTAGTTGAAAATTGGCTAGCACATCTCGAAATTTTTTTGAACCGGGAGGGCTAAAACCTCGTCCTAGATGATCAGCAAACATGACTACTTCTCCATCCTTGGGTGTAGGAGGATTCTCCGGGCCAGGGACCCTCCAGTGGATGACATCTTTCTTGGCTAAAGCGCCCATTTTAACAAGGTTGTTTAATTGCTCCTCGGTTACTCGAGAGGGAGCCCAATTGCACTCATAGACTTGTTTAGCCATGACAAGGAAAATCTGAAACATGAGTATTACCGGTTTAAGATTTACAGTGGACAACTATACAGCGGTATGAGGATACTAGCATATTGGTAAACCGGATTTGGTTATTCGTAAACCGGAGTCTGGCAATGGAACGGTGTAATGCATTGGCAGTTTAACAGGGGACTAATGGTATCAATCGGGTCATCATTTTTTCTGTGAGGTTAAACCGGCCAATCTGGTATTCAGAGGGTGTAAGAGAAGGAAGAAACAAGTTTCACATCTTGCTATGGTAATTTCAGATCTACCGCGCGTACGAAAAACAAAATATATTCTGACCTAAATTCCAGTGTACTGAAGGTTCACCAAGATGAGATGAGTTGGATATCAAACAGGTGCTGAAACTGCTAAAGCGCGAGATCTATGTGGTCTAAACTACTACTACACGAGACCTATGTGGTTTTTGGATCTAACCCATGGATATAAATAAGGGAAAAGAAGGGCGGCGACGAACACCGATGAACGACAGAAACCCTAAGTGCAGATCTATGGTAAGAGAAAGGGGAGACTTACGGATGTTGTTGAGCAGCGGCGGCGCGCGGAGGAGTTCTGGTACGTTCAGGTCGATGCAGCGGCCAAGGTTGGTGCAGCAGTCGAAGGTTGATGGCGGCGTCCGAGGTCGAAGGTTTGGGCGTCGCGAGGATGAAGATGAAGCGAAGAGGCACGAGGGGGAAACTGGAAAGACCCCTGGCCCTATTTATAAGGAGATAAACGACATATGCGAAAATTGAGGAGCCGGATTTTTGGATATAAGGTGATGCTGTTGCCTCGATTGTCGGAGGCTCGTTAATGACAGGTGACGTCACGACGGTTTACCAAGATCCTAGAAGATGATGTCATGGCGGTTTACAACATTGTGTGAAGATGTTGAAGAAGAAATTTTCTCAAGTATTGAGGATTGACATGAACCAGTTCAAATCAATCTAGGGCCTAATGTTGGGGATATTACCACTGGGCGTAAACCGGCTAGGAGAGGCCGGGTTAACTTCATAAGTAGTTCATCTGTATCTGAAGCCCATGAAGACAGACGGTGATGCTTCATGAAGGCCCAGGGCCCAAAGCCAGTTTAAGGCATGTAGACACAAACCGGCATTGAGATGTAAACTTGTGTTGTAAGATATGCGTAGCAGAGACCGAGCTGGACACGATTATGAGCTGGCCTCGGAGTCTGTAAACCGACGGGCCTCAACCCATGTATATAAGGGGATGACCCGGCGGCGGTTCAGGGAGAAGAGAAAACAACTCGAGACTCAGGCAAGCGTATTCGCTCCCTGGTCATCGAAACCCCATCAATTCCATCACAAATCACAACTAGACGTAGGCTTTTACCTTCATCAAAGGGGCCGAACTAGTATAAAACTCTCTCTTGCGTCCCTTGTCCGCTTTAACCCCTTCAAGCTAACCCGTAGTGATGGATCCACGACTAAGTCCTTTCTCTAGGACATCTGCCGTGACAAAACCACGACACGAAGGTTTCGTTCCATTTAGATTCCATTTGATATTCCTTTTCTGCGAAACACTGAAATAGGCAAAAAACAACAATTTACACTAGGCCTTCGGTTAATAGGTTAGTCCCATAAATAATATAAAAGAGTATATTAAAGCCCATTAAACATCCAAAACAGATAATACAATAGCATGGAACAATCAAAAATTATAGATACGTTGGAGACGTATCAATACCTACCGCTGTTGTGCTGCATCATCCCTTCCTCTTTGGGGAAATACCGACGTGGCTTCAAGCGACATCAACAATGCAGTGGCCCCTCCTAGCCACCGAGTTCGGCGCACCCACCGGCAGTAGTGGTGGGGTCGTGAAGGGGCGCCTCCAGCAGGTCCATGACGGGGGACATGTCCCCAAGAACAGAGGGCTAATGCTCAGTAGCCACGGTGAGGGAGGGCTGGGCGCCACACCCGGAGGGAGGCTGGAGACTTCCAGGTCCGCATCGAACAGGACTCCAGGGGCCGGGAGCACCGGCGCGACATGCGATTCCATAGGTAGCCCCTCTAGGAAAGGGGCGGCCGCGCAGGCGGCCAGCGGCGGCAGTAGTGGAGGTGAGCGAGGCGAGGAGGACGGGAGCACCAGCAAGCCCACATTGGAGATGTCGCTCTCCTCCTCCGGAAAAGGAGGCAATGGGGAGGCCCACACCTGAGAACCGAGGTCCGGAGGTGCACCCTCGAGGGTAGGGAGCGCGAGCTCGCTGAGTAGGGCGTCAGTGGGCTTGGCAACGCGGAGACAACCATGCGAGCAAGCTGAGAGATCTTGGGGTGGGGAGTGGCTATGCTTCGACGTTTCTTCCTCATCATCATTTGAGGGGTTCGAGCAGTGGAGACGGTGGTCACGATAACCACCATGTCCACCCAAACCACCATCTCCGGTGTTGGCACCACCATCCCACCTCCAGCCGGGGGAGGTAAGGGATGGGCGAGGGCGGGCTCCGGAGCAATCTTGAGGTTGTAACCCAAGTGATTGAAGAACATGTGCACGGTGGCTCAGAGCTTGGAGGTGTCTAGGCACTGCACCTTGACCCGCACGGCCTTCTCCTTGAGGAGGGAGAGCTCATCTACGACGACCACTTTGCCCAAGATCTAGGACATGCTGCGAATGACCCGTTCCTTGTGAGCAATGGCCGGAAGACACGTGATGGTGATCCAGGCGGTACCAAGAACTGCCACAGATGCTAGGTCGACATCCGGGGCGGAGATATCCACAACCATCTTGTTGAGCGCAAGCGTGATCTCCGCACTCCGGGAACAGTAGCCGAAGCTGATGGAGTCAGGGAATACCACCGAGCACTATTTTTTGGCGATGGACTCAACTTGCCAATCCCAATCAGCTGTAGTGGTACACAAGTGTTTAAGCTCAGCTAAGATTTGCTCTGGAGAGACTGCACCCTTGCTCAAAACAGTGACAATGGCGATTAGAGAAGGTTCTTGCTCCTCGGGTTCCAGAAGCTCCATGTGGAAGAAGCCAAGGCCTTCGATGTCATGGCCATACATCATCAATTCCCCCTCCACTGAGCGGTCGAGGCAGAGGAGGGCTGGGTGTCCCGCTTCCTTGCACACATAGCATATGGGGGCGTTGGGGCAGTTGACTTGGTAGTGGCAAAGCTTGCCGCAATTGAAGCACGGGCAGACTATAGCTCCTCCTCAGGCAGGGGTCGAGCAGCACGAAGGAGTTGGCAGCCGAGGCCTGGCCGGGCTGGTGGTGGGGTGGCATCTGCTACTTCTTGAGCTTGCGTTGGTTTATTCCTTGAAGAGAAAAGGGTGATGCAGCAAAGTAGAGATAAGTATTTCCCTCCTTTTGAGAACCAAGGTATCAATCCAGTAGGAGACAATGCACAAATCACCAAATACCTGCACAAACAATCAAACAACTTGCACCCAACGCGATAAAGGGGTTGTCAATCCCTTCACGGTTACTTGCAAAAGTGAGATCTGGTAGAGATAGATAAAAGATAAAGTAAATATTTTTGGTTGATAGATCGGAAAGAAAATGATTGCAAAAAGAGTAGATCGGAAACTTATATTGTAGATCGGAAACTTATATGATGTAAAATAGATCCAGGGGCCATAGGTTTCACTAGAGGCTACTGTCAAGATAGCAAATATTACGGTGAGTGAACAAATTACTGCCGAGCAATTGATAGAAAAACACAAAGTTATGCCGATGTCTAAGTCAATGATCATGAATATAGGCATCACATCCGTGTCAAGTAGACCGAAACAATTCTGCATCTACTACTATTACTCCACACATAGACCGCTATCCAGCATGCATCTAGAGTATTATGTTCATAAAGAACGGAGTAACGCATTAAGTAAGATGACATGATGTAGAGGAATTAACTCAAGCAATATGATGAAACCCCATCTTTTTATTTTCAATGGCAACAATACAATACGTTCCTTGCTGCCCCTACTGTCACTGGGAAAGGACACCGCAAGATTGAACCCAAAGCTAAGCACTTCTCCCATTGCAAGAAAAACCAATCTAGTTGGCCAAATCAAACCGATAGTTCGAAGAGAATTACAAAGATTTCAAATCATGCATATAAGAATTTAGAGAAGATTCAAATAATATTCATAGATAACTTGATTATAAATCCAGAATTCATCAGATCTCGGCAAACACACCGTAAAAAAGTATTACATCAAATAGATCTCCAAGAACATCGAGGAGAACATGGTATTGAGAATCAAAGAGAGAGAAGAAGCCATCTAGCTACTAGCTATGGACCCGTAGGTCTGCGGTAAACTACTCACGCTTCATCGGAAGGGCAATAGAGTTGATATAGAAGCCCTCCGTGATCGAATCCCCCTCCAGCAGGGTGCCGGAAAAGGTCCCTAGATGGGATCTCACGGGTACAGAAGGTTGCGGCAGTGGAAAAGTGTTTTCATGGATGCCTCTAGTGGTTCGGGGATATATGGGAATATATTGGTGAAAGAATTAGGTCAGGAGGTGCACGGGGGGGGGGGGGGGCACAAGGGTGGGGGCGCGCCCTACCCCCCCTAGGCGCACCCTTCGTCCTTGTGGTCGCCTCGTGGCTCCTCCGACTTCATCTCCAAGTCTCCTGGTTGTCTTCTGGTCCAAGAAAAATCATCGCGAAGGTTTTATTCCGTTTGGTATTCCTTTTCTGTGAAACTCAAAAACAGGGAAAAAACAGGAACTGGCACTAGGCTCTAGGTTAATAGGTTAGTCCCAAAAATAATATAAAGTAGCATATTAATGCATATAAAACATCCTAAACAGATAATATAATAGCATGGAACAATCAAAAATTATAGATACGTTGGAGACGTATCAGCATCTTCTTCGTCTTGGCGTTGTGCCGGCCATGGTTGTTGTGGGCCGGCGGGGGCGCCTGCTGCTGGGCATGAGGTGGCTGGCAGCGGCGAGGAGGGGATTGGCGGTGAGGGGACCGGGCTGGGGATAGGGAGAGCTGGTGTGCTCGACCGCGCAGAGGCCTGGGGAGCGGGAGGATGCACGGGCGCGGGCGCAGCTACCTTGCTGAACAGGAGATGAGCGATGTTGCGTTCGCCAGTTCTCCGGCGAGCGATGGCGATCCCTTGGTTCATCCCACGCAGGAGAGTGGTGGGAGTCGTGGCCATAGCCCGAGCCCCCAGCCTCCCTAGGTGGGTGCTCATTCTAGAGCTAGCAGCGGAGGTTGGGTTCGAGGCGGCGAGTTTACGGGAAGGCTGATCACCCGCTGGCCGGCCTCCATTGAAGTGGCGCTTGGGGCAGGCCGTCCCATCATCGCGGACGCGAGGCATGGCCGCAACTTCCGCAAAGGACCTGGTCGGGGGGGTGGAGAGCGCCGGAGAGTGCATGCGGTATGACCGTGGAGGCAGATCTCGTCCAGGGTGGCAGGGGAGCCAATGCTAGGGTTAGGGGTTCCACGAGGTAGCATCAGCTATCTAATCTGCCGGGGAGGGAGATCCTAGACTGGCTCCCGAGGCCCATCCAGAGAGCCCCAGTCAGCAGATGGGGGGCCCAACTCAGCAGCGGTCAAATCAACTCCTAGCTCCGAGTTGGTGGGCTCCAAGACGGCCTCGAGTTGCTGCAACCTACCTGGCAGCCCGACTCCGCAGCGGTCAGATCAACTCCCAGCTCCGAGTTGGTGGGCCCCAAGACGGCCTCGAGTTGCTGCAGCCCACCTGGCGGCAGCTTCCCCGATCCCGCAACCAGTCCAGCTTTGGGTTTCCCCATCCATCTCCTGTGCAGGCGGCGGGGGTTGCGACAGCAGCGCAGCGCGCCATAGGGCCGGCCGAACCCCAGGGCCAGGCTCGCAACCATGCAACCGAAAAGTCGTGAACCGCACAATGAACGGGTGGAACGGTGAGCAACGACCAAGGGTGGCGAACCAGGGAGCGGCAGGCGGGAGCAGAACGAAGGTGGCGTCCCGGCGAGAGGGCTCCCATAGCTTCGCACAGGGAGAGGAGGCCAGACGTCAGGACACCAGAGTCGCACCCCTATCCAAACAGCCAACGACACCCCAGCCGCGAGGGCGACGGCGTCGGCTCCAGCCGACGAGAGCACTCGAAGACGACAACCGGTGGGCATGGAAGAAGCCCCGATGCCGACGAGCACGACTACCACGCTTCGAGGCCATCGGTCCCCTAGACGGGCTTACGCACGGTGGAGGGCAGGTGCGCCAAGAGACGGCGGCAGATCAAACGGTCGAAGGCGTCATCTTCCTCCTCCGCAATGTCCGCCCAGATCGCAGCAGGCAAGCGAACAGTGATGGTCAGGGGAGCGCCACTCACCGGCGAGGGCGCGGCAAAGGAGGGGGTTGCTGCGGGGGGTGTCATAGACGGGGAGGGGGCAGACGGTGGGGATCCAGCGGGCGCGGGGAGGGCGCCCGACGAGTCGCCACCAAAGGGTGCCTGCATTTCAAAATCCGCGATCTACAGGCAGCAATTCAGCCTGATTTAGTGTTTGAAATGCTTGAAGTTGTTAGTCATTGAATGCTAAGACCTCTTCCAATGCAAAGGTGCTTAGATGAGGTGCTAAGAGCATGGTTAATAGTATAGCTAGCTGATGGCTATAAGAAACAGTCATGTCATGTATAGCCATCATCTATAGTCACTCATATAGTAGTGTGGGCTACAAGGTTGGCTATAACATTACTACTTTTTTCAACCTTCTCTCTTTCTCTTTCTTCATATTTATTGTATTTGTCTAGGAATCCGCATATAGCTAGGATCTTGCATGAGAGCCCACTCCCCTTACTTTTTCATCTCTTTCTCCTCCACATAGCCAAAAATGCCATGTAAGCGGGTTATAAGCCCATTATTATACTTGCTCTAAGTGCATTAAATACCTTAGCAACTCAACTCCCAAATGCATAGGTGCTTAACTTGTTGCTAAGCACACTTTATTTAATGAGTTAGCACCTAAAGTATTTCATGCATTGGTCAAATTGTTTCATTTAAGTGGTTTGCCTAGGTTCTCACGCTTGGCATTGGTTCTTCCTGGGGTCACCAAAATGGTCTCTCCCCTCCTTAAATGTTGTGCCATGTCATTTTTCGCTTATGTGGCATGCTGAGCACCTATCCACGGTGGAGCATTGGGAAGGGCCTAAGTGCATGGATGCTAGAACCAAATATGTGCCACTCGATCCTACCGGTGGTTTGCTTATCAAGACTCACTTGAGGTAGATATTCAAAGCAGAGTATCCTTTGTCGGACATCTGCCAAGACAAGCTCTCCCTCGTGATATATCATTTCCCCTTGTGTGTTAGAGCAATATCCTAATAACCGTACTATATTTCGGTGCTTTTCCTTCATCAAACAATGAACCTCTTCCCTGAATCTCTTGTCATCAATATCAACCATGTCGAAAAGCTTCTTCACAACAATCGTACCATTGTCAAGTATTCCCTATAACCACAACGTGCTTTGGCACCATCAACTTAAGTTTCACATAAAAAGTGATGAGGACAAGGGTAGCTGACTAGCTGAGAGTTGACACATATTCATACCTTATAAACCCTTGCAAAGCCACCGCAGCCAATTTCTTTGTAAACAGAGAAATCCCTGGTGATGTGCTCCAGAAGTGGTAATGGTAGAGCCTTTGGTTCTGCGCTTTCATCAAATAGAATATGCTCCAGTTCATTTTGTGGGGTAAAAGCTTGGCGATCCATTTGGAGTTACAAACAAATTACCCCTGAAACAAGAAAAAGGTGTAAATTTGTGAATATAGTTACTTCAAAGCGTAACCATGTGATAGTTTTGACGAAATAAATGTAGCCTTCCGATAGTTACATTCAGGGCAGAACTACACAAAGATGATCACTCTACTGTTTTGCAAATAGAAAAGTTTGGATAACTATGCTCCCATTCCCTTGACAGCCAAAACCATGCCACCATCATTCTCCATTAACAGGACAAATACCATGAACAGGTAAGTGTGTTTGTTCCCTAAACCCAGAGTTAAATTAACTTTGAGAAAATATTGTGTGTGACATCCGTAATTGCCAAGTTCTTGGATTTGTCATCACTAGCGGAAAGTTGCACCGACTGTCAGTGCAATTAATGACTAGTTAGTCCAAGTCAACAGTCAATAGATATAAGATTGACTTCCTTTATCCTAGGCAAAAATAGAAAAAAAAATTGTGCAAATTAGATATCATGGCATGCTGAGTCATACAGGAATTAAAATGAATAAGCACTAGAATTGTTTAGTTGCAGCATAGGAAAAGGCATAAACTTTCTTGAATTATCGACTACTTGCCATAGTTGTCATAGAAACAATGGAACAATCCATGAGGACTTTTGAATCACAAGTGAAGTAGTCCATGGTGAAATTCATATGGTTCTAGATCCTGCAAATCAAACAAGCTTCAAAAAGAATAGAATCGTCGAAAACTCCATGCAATTCGAAGCAATCGATCCAACAAAAATGATGGCTTCAAGATACCCTCTGTTTCCGATACTAAGTCCAAAATATCCAAAGTTGAGCCCCGAATTGTACAAACTGCTGCTGCTACTCAAGTGGATCCAGCTGATCCGGCCGTCAAAGAGGGGGACTGCATCCCTCCACCCACTCCCGTCCAGGTGCTGCAACACATTGGAGTCAACAAATGTGCCATTCCGCTAGAAGAAGTTACTGTTGAAGCTCTCATGGCGGAACCTGAAGACGGTCCGTCTCACGCTTGAAGTATCTGAAGGCGCCTACACCACTGCTTTCATATTTTGCTATAGATTATCATGTTGTTTATGTTGAACTGGAATATTTTATGCTGGAATGTACGCGGCTTAAACTCTGAACCTAAGCTTTTGGCTCTCTCTAATGCTATCTCTTCCAGTGGTTGCGCTATAATTTGTCTGCAAGAAACGAAAAAACCTACCATTGATAATATGTTCATTAAGTCTTGCTGCCCGAAGAGATTTGATAAATTTGCATACATCCCATCTCATGGTGCATTGGGAGGCATCATCACCATTTGGAACAGTGCCATCTTTACTGGTACAGTGATCATGGAGGAAGATTTTGCATTGGCCATTAAATTCCGCTCCACACAGTCCCCCCAGGAATGGACCCTAGTAAATATATATGGCCCATGTCAAGGTGATTCCATAGTGACTTACACCGAGTGGCTTCATAATCTTAATATACCATCTAATGAAGATTGGCTTCTACTAGGAGATTTTAATTACATACGTGGCCTCGACAATAGAAACAAACCTGGAGGTAATCCGAATGACATGATAGCTTTAAATGACATCATACGCTCTCAACAGTTAATTGAGTTGCCAATTGAAGGCCGGGCCTACACATGGAGCAACATGTAGAATGACCCACTCCTCGAGCAATTGGACTGGTTCCTTACTTCCAACAACTGGACAACTTCTTACCCAAACACTATTGTCACGCCCTTGGGAAAACCAGTTTCAGATCATATCCTGTGTGTTGTCAAAATTGAAACCTCCATTCCTCGCAGTAAAATTTTCAGGTTTGAATCATATTGGACAAAACATCCTGGATTTTTTGAATTGGTGCAATCTGTCTGGTCAAGGACATTTAAGAATAAAACCAATGCCGCCACGTTACTAGCCAGAAAGTTCAAGGCCCTATGATAAGAATTAAAACGTTGGAGCAAACGAATCTCTAAATTGTCAGTGGCAATTGAGAACTCAAATCTTGCGTTGGCCAACCTTGATGCTCTTGAAAACCTTAGAACCCTTACCACTCCAGAGCAAAATTTCAGGAAAATTATGAAGAAACATCTCCTACGTCTACTGAGCTACCAACGACAATATTGGCAAAAGAGATGCACTATTCGATGGGTCAAATTTGGTGATGAAGACCCTAAATTTCTGAAAGCCTTGGTCACAGAGAGATACGGGCGGAACACAATACCAACACTTAAAATTTCAGATGGTACGGTGGTAGAGGACCACGCCGGCAAGGAGGTTGTCATATACCAAACATTTAAAGAGAGATTGGGCAAGTCAGGAGAGTTCCAAATGAAATTTAACCTGCAAAACATCATGAAAAAAGTGGAGGGACTGGATCAACTTACTGTTCCCTTCACCAAGGAGGAGATTGATGTTGTCATCAAGGAAATGCTGGCCGATCGTGCACCAGGTCCGGATGGATTCTCTGGTATCTTCATCAAAAAGTGCAAGCATATTATTAAGGAGGACTTTTATGAGCTTTGCAATCAGTTCTATGAGGGGGGACTCAATCTTGAGAGTATTAATGAGGGGTTTATTACACTCATTCCTAAAGTTCGGTCCCCGGAAACAGTCTCTGATTTCAGACCCATCACATTGCTCAATTGTTGTCTCAAGATTCTTACCAAACTACTTGCAAACAGACTCCAGAAACTAATACTAAAAATTGTCCAGCGAAATCAATATGGCTTCCTCAAAGGCCGGTCAATACAGGACTATTTGGCTTGGGCGTTCGAGTATATCCACCAGTGCCAAGCCTCCAAAGAAAAGATCATCCTCCTAAAACTGGATTTTGCCAAAGCATTTGACACGATTGAACATGATGCAATGCTTACGATTATGGAGCACATGGGCTTTGATGATAGGTGGCTTCACTGGGTTAAATGCATCTTCTCCTCTGGCAAGTCAGCGGTGCTGTTAAATGGTGTCCCAGGTAGACAATTCCTCTGTAAATGTGGGGTGCGCCAAGGAGATCCCTTCTCACCTTTGATCTTTGTGCTTGCGGCTGACCTCCTACAAGCTGCCATCAATGATGCCTTCAGACAACGAAGAATCCATCTTCCGTTCCAACGACAGAACCAAAATGATTACCCCGTGATCCAATACGCGGACGACACGATCATCATTCTTCCCACGTGCCCTGATCAAGCCAGAACGATTAAAGACATTCTTTCTGACTATGCTGCCTCCATTGGGCTGAAGCTAAACTTCCACAAATCCACACTAATCCCAATCAATTGTTATGCCAGCTGCTATAATGAGCTCTCCACTATCTTTGGCTGCAATGTTGGATCCATGCCATTCACATACCTAGGGCTACCTCTGGGGACAACCAAGCCTCGGTTCAAGTTCTCATGCCACTAGTTTGCACGATGGAAAGACGGATGACAAGCACACTCACATTGATGTCTTATGGAGCCAAACTCTCACTCCTCAATACAATGATCACATCCCTAGCCATCTTTGCTCTGTGCACTCTCAAACTGCCACCAAAGATTTTAGAACTTCTCGACAAACTAAGAAGGAAATGCCTGTGAACAAAAAAGACAGAACAAGGGACAGATGTAACTCTCTTGCGGCCTGGAGCATGGTTTGCCAGCCAAAGCAGTGCGGTGGTCTTGGAATAATAAACCTGCGTATACAAAGTGAAGCTCTCCTCCTCAAGTACCTACATAAAGTCTATAACAGACACAATGTGCCATGGGTTGAGCTCATATGGTCGACTTACTACACAAACAAGATCCCCCATGCCACGGAGCCTTGTAGATCTTTCTGGTGGAGGGATGTCCTCAAGCTTACCCAGATTTACAGAGGTATATCCAAAGCAAATGTACATGATGGCAGCACGGTACTTATGTGGAAGGATCTGTGGTTGGAAAACACATTGGATGAAACATACCCACACGCGTTCTCCTACGCAAAAAATGAGGATATATCAGTTAAAGCATTCTTGGGCTCCACGTCACTGCATGAAACATTTCACCTTCCACTCTCAGTTCAAGCACTGCAAGAAGTCCGTGAGCTGCAACAAAACGTGCTCAATGTTGGCAACAATGAAGACCCGATCCCCCATGACACCTGGACATACTGCTGGGGATCAAAGGAATACAAAGCAAACAGATACTACAAGTTCTACTTTAGGGATGTGCATGCACATCAATCGTACCAATGGCTATGGAAAGCAAAGACGACGTTGAAAATCAAAGTGTTTGGGTGGCTACTGCTCTCTGACCGCCTAAACACACGCAACATGCTCAAGAGGAGGCACTACAACATTGGAGATGACTACAGGTGCCTTTTATGTGATCAACAAATGGAAGAGGACGTGGAACACACTACAAAAAAAAGACACATCCGTGACATTTTGGGCCGAACGAATTTTTTTCTGTCATACATATGACACTTCTATGACGATAATTGTGACAAAACCCGGTATCATCATAGATGTGGTGGGCTCCTACTTCTATGACAAAAAATCATGACAGAAAATGGGCTTTTCGTCCTGGGCGGGCCGGAGACGCAGCTGCATGACATTCTTTGGGCCGTCCATGACGGAAAAAACCGTGGTAGAAGCGAGGGCGAGGAAAATTTCGGCGAGTTCCTGGTTACGGTGGGAGGTCGGGGCCCGAGCGATGCGCGTTTCTCTCATGCACGTACGCGCGTGTGTGCGAGGCGTTGGCTCTAACTGAACCCGAGCGAGGCGATGGGCTCTAACTGAACCCGAGCGATTGCACTGCAGGCCATGCGTTACTAAACCCGAGCGATCGATCGATGGCTGTTAACTGAACCCGATCGAGCGATTCCTTTGCTACTGCAGCTAACTAAAGCCGATCGATGCTGCCTCTGGGATGAATAGTGAGCGTTGCGGGGGGTGGATGAACAGTGAGCGGTGGCGTTGCCTCTGGATGAACAGGACCCCGTGGTGTGGAGGGCTGGATGAACAGTAGACGGTGGAGGGGTGCCCGTGGAGGGGTGGTTGAACAGTAGCCGGTGGAGTAGCACGCGATGGAGGCTCGATGAACAGGAGCCCGTCGGGCCCCTCCCGACACGGGCAGAGGATCAGGCCCCTCCGGTAGCTGTGGGTTTCCTCCCTCGGCGGCGATGACCGCGTGAACGATGCACCTTCGAGTCCTCTACACACACCGGCCGAAGGGATCCGGCCGGATCTGTGACCAGCGGTGAGCAGAGAGAAAATGTCGCAACCGCTGTCTTGTTTATATCTGGAGAGGATGAGAGAATGAAGAGAGCAACCCTAGTAAAGCAAGCGCTCAGGCCCCTGCGTCCATATATAGTGGAGTGATTATCTTTTTTCTCTCCACAACAAGTGTTTCAATTTGTGTACGTGGCATTAAAGAAAAGAAACTCTCTATTTAAGGTGACTACTGTACGACTCCTACTTACTACTAGTAGTACTATAGTATTGTTCACTTGTGCTCCCCGCCCCTCCATTCATTGAACAACCCCACGGGTGAATAAAAATACAGTAAGTACTGTATTTATATAGAACGAACAAGCTCGAACTATTTTCGCGTAGTTAAAAGTAGAGGGCGGGGCTTTTCCCGGGCAGTACGCGCGGCAGTTTTTGGGTAGGCGGTTTGACAGAGAGGCGAGGAGGGTGAGCGAGTGGGGCTGTGCGATTTGACGGTGCGTTACTGCTGGAAAGACTTGTGATATGACCACTCACTATAGTCATGAATTACTGGCGCTCCGACCGGGGTGATGCCCCCCTTCCGTTCCGCGCTCTAATCTGGTGCATGACACGTCTACCTGGATGTTGGCTCTCCCACATGTCGGAGTAGTAAGAAGGAGCAAAGAATGATGCGGTATATACTAGTACTACTCAGGTCGGAGGAGTGCGAACCACGGCAGCCCAGTGAACCAGCAGTGCGAACCACGGTAGCCCAGTGAACCAGCAGTATAAAACAATGTGGTGATATGGCCATAAAAAACAATGTGCTACGGTCCACACTGTAGCATGTACAGTAACACTCCTCTTTGTTTGGATCCCTGAGTTAGAGCTAGTTTGGGTTGAAATAGCCTCAAATTATCGAAACAAGAGGGGTTAGTTTGAGCTAGTTTGCTCTAACCCAGCTAAAAAACTAGCTCGGTTGAGAGGTTCTAATTGGGTTAGTTATCTTGGGCCCACTAAAAGAGAACTAAAAAAATCTCCCCTTCCCGCACCAGATCGCCCCCCTCTCGCACGACTCCTCTCTGTTCCCCATAGGGCCGCTCACCCTCTCTCTCCTCCGGCCGCCCTCTCCTTCCGGCCTCCGCCGCCCTACTCCAGCCGCCCTCTCCCTCCGGCCTTCGAAGGTCGCCCCTCTCCCCCTTCACCAGTCGTTTTTCTCCCTCTGTCGTGCGCGGCGGCGGCGCATCTACCAGGGAGGTCGCGAGAGGGGTGAGTTTGTTCGTTCCTTCTCTGTCTCACGGCCATATCATTGATCTTGCTTGCTCTAGCGCTAATTCTGATTTGGAAAAGTAGATCTTGATCAAACTTGGTATAGATTTGTGGTGCACGCATGGAATTGTTTGATGCTGCTTTAGGAGGCAATAAATCTTTCAAGAGGCCCAAAGATTCAGGTCACCTTTCTAGGTATTTAAATTTCAGACTTGCATTATTTCTAGAGGCCCAAAGATTCAGTTCACCTTTCTAGGTATTTCAGTTTCAGGCTTGCATTATTTCTAGAGGCCGAAAGATTCAGTTCACCTTTCTAGGTATTTCATTTTCAGGCTTGCATTATTTCTAGAGGCCCAAAGATTCAGTTCACCTTTCTAGGTATTTCAATTTCAGACTTGCATTATTTCTAGAGGCCCAAAGATTCAGTTCACCTTTCTAGGTATTTCAGTTTCAGGCTTGCATTATTTCTAGAGGCCAAAAGATTCAGTTCACCTTTCTAGGTATTTCACTTTCAGGCTTGCATTATTTCTAGAGGCCCAAAGATTCAGTTCACCTTTCTAGGTATTTCAGTTTCCGGCTTGCTTTATTTCTAGAGGCCCAAAGATTCAGTTCACCTTTCTAGGTATTTTAGTTACATGCTTGCATTATTTCTAGAGGCCCAAAGATTAAGTTCCCAGTCGGCGGCAAGCGGCCCTGCTACCCATGCCGGTGTCGACCTCAACTCGCAAGGGCCGACGTCGGAGGGGTTCCCGGGGCTTGGGCTCTACAGAGCCTTCTTCCAGACCGACGATGGCGAGCTCCTCCCTCGGTGCGTGAGGGGTTCCGGGCTCCCTCCCTATCGTGAATGACTTCCGTGATGAGTTAGCTCATTCTTTGTTTCATGAAGTGTTTTTTTATTTTGTGAAGCTTGATTGACGACTTGTATGTTTAAGTGGGATATCTCATTTGTATGGATAAAGTAAAAATTATCTTGTTTTGCATGCTTGATTTGTATAGACGGTTCGTTTATGTCAATTGTGAGCGGGAGGAGGCCACAGAAGAGCCGGCCACACCAAGAGGGTGCTTGGATCCAAGGGACTTATTTTAGTCTGACTAAAAATAGTCTCTTTAAGAGGCTAAAGTTCCAAGCACCCCTGACTAAAGAGGGGCTAAAACAAGTCTTGAGACTAAAAAATTTTAGTCAGGGGTACCCCTACTAAAATGTGGATTAGTCCTCTCTCTCCTCATTTAACTCCTCTCCTTTAACGCGGGCGAGTTCTGGATTGGAGGGTTTGGAGGATAATAAATGCTCATTAACTTGAATTTAGTCTCTTTAGTATTTGGATCCAAGCATGGGTGAGGCTAGCAAGTTTTAGTCCCACTACTTTTAGTCATGGAACTAAAACGTATCCAAGCACCCTCCAAATCCGGCAGGAAATAGCGCCCAAAGTAGTCAAATGATTGAGATAGAGCATTTATTGTCAATCTAACCCTGCCATCCATACACCTCTTTGGTTTAGAGTTAGTTCAGGGTTAGAATCTAACTCTAACCTCTAACTGAGTTGGAGTTCTCCTCGTCTTGGTTCATCGCCATCATACTTTCCCCATTCCTGTGTTTTCAGTATCCTGCGAATCAAAGAGGCCCTTTTTTTGCGGGAAAAATCAAAGAGGCCCTTAGACTGGTTTCGGTCCGGTCATTTTTTATAAACGTGTTATGTCCAAAATTTAATGAACATGCTCCGGTTTCCATGGAAATAATCCGGTTTCATGTAGTAATTCATTCATTTATTTATTCTTCTGCGGGGGGTTTGCATGTAATTCGTGAGATCTAAAATGTAAAGTACCCCGGCAAATGCTCCGAGTCGTGCATGCACTACGACCCAGATGCTCTATGTCCCACATGTCGGCGAATGGGAGCACGTGGAAATAGCCTAGGAGTACATATAGGAGGATAAATGCGTGAAATAATATGTACTGTGAAGCGTAGCCGCGGTTCGAAAAGGAGACCTAAAGTGATGACAGCTATAGGTCGCACGCACCCAACTAGAGGTACTAGACATACGACTAATTTTTCCCTCAAAAAAAAGAGGCACGAGTGCTCAGTACTCCTATTCTATAAACACGAGTCCCATCTGACAACAGCGTCCGTGCTACAGCTAGCTCTCCTCCCTCGTTTTTCTCTTCTAGTAATTCTAAACTCGGCCGACGCCCGGTGGGCGGGGTGGGTTTGCTCAACTGCGGCCCCACCTCATAGTGAAAACGTTACGACTGGAATAAAAATGCCATATACTCCCTCCGTTCATAAATATAAACCTTTTTAGATACTATTTCAAATGGAATACAGCATACAGATGTATGTAGACATAGTTTAGAGTGTAGATTCACTCATTTTGCTCCGTATGTAGTAGTCACATGCTGGAATCTTTAGAAAGACCTATATTTGGGAACGGAGGGAGTACTATACTAATAAAACATTAAGGCCACGAGGCGATGCAGTGCTGGTTACAGGAGTCAAGAAGAGATGCATCCATCAACGACATCCACCTCCTCGACTCAGGGCGCCGGCCCACCGAACGGCGCCTAAGTAGCAGCGGCTTTCGTGGCCAGGTCGACGTGCTTCTGAACAATGGCGTCCAAAGATTCCAGCCGCTGGAAGAAGGCCAACGTCTTTCTATCCTCGCTTGCCTTGTAGTGGCCTATGTAGACGATTTCCTCGTAGACGTGGATGTGCAGGTCGACGGTTTCTTGCATGGCGAGGCGCTGTGCGGCGAGCGCGGCCTCGAGGTGCACATTCTTCGTCGCGACCTCCGGCACCTGCAGGGCCACCAGGGCTTGAAGGAGTTCCTCACCATGGAGGCCGATGAGGGTGGTAGGCAATGAGGAGCCTAGGCGCACGGGCTGGAGCAGTACGGATAGGTCGTCCGCGCGCTTCTTGACGGCGGTGAACATGCGGATGGAGTTGACAATCATGTTTTCCATGCGAGAGGCGAAGCCGGCGTCGGCGAGGGCTACGATGCCTGCGGTCGCTAGCACCGTTTGGAAATGTTGCACGGTGTGGGGCCGCAGGCTGGCGCCTTGGATGATTTGGCACAGCCGACTGCCGCTCGCGTCCATCGCCTCCATAGGTGCTTGTGGCTTCTGGTCACTTGGTCTTGTATTGGAGTGAGCAGTGTTGCGCAGAGACTTGGGAGTAGATGGATTGGAGTGGTGGGGCGCCTTTATTATATGAGAGTCCAAACTCTATTGCATTCACATCGTGCTGGCTCTATTCTGCTTCTCCAATTAATTCCCTCTGCATGTTATTAAGGATGCATCATTGACCGTTCAACATCTCGGGAACCGCTACCCTCTCCCTCCTTGGCATTCAAGCACCTATGGACCCGTCGACGACGAGGTGCCTATGGTGACTTCGTAAATTTGAAGATGATAGTGCCGTGCGTGTGTGCGTCCATAGGGGTGAGTGTATGCGCGTGTATATGAGCGCTTGCGTCTGTACTGTGTAAAAAAACGTAAATGCGTGTCAAAAAGAGACTAGTCAGTATACTCAATATTGTGCACCTCGGAGAGGAAAACGATAGAACTAGTACGTATTTATTTACGGTGCAGATTCACTCATTTTGCTCCATATGTACTCCGTCTCAGTGTAGTCTAGTCACTTGTTGAAATATCTAGAAGGGCAAATACTCCTTTCTGGTTTACAGGGCTATATTAGCAAGTAGTTGTACGTACTAGTACAATACTAGGCTCACATAGCAATTTTGTCTCATGCAAGAGCCTGGCTATATGCGTGCTCCAATGTTCGCAACTGCAACGTTCGGTTTGCGCTTGGCTCTTCGCCTCTTCGAGAAGACGAACAATGATGTTACTACTACTACTTCTACAGTGTCGAATCCACTGCTGCATGTCCGTCCACCGCGAGCGGGACGGATAGCTTGTTGTAGAAGTACTACTAAGCAAAAGCCTGTCCTCGTTTGCGAGCAACCGCGCACATGGGTGAGGGAGAAGGCGTGTAGTAAAATCAAGCTTCTCCTCGTTGTACGAGTTGATGCGACACATCATAGCACTGGCCCCACATGCTTGCCTCTAAGCTTGGCTGAAAGACCCGCAGTGTACAATATATTTGCTGCAACCTCTAACATTTACCCACCACAAATTAAAATATATGTGGCCGTATGCATCGTTCTGATGCAGAGGCCGGGGAGTCCCCCCTTTTTGAAAAAAAAAACAAATTAAAATATATATACCTGTCTTGACCAGATGAGCGTGCAAACTACAATCACCTGGGTGTCAGGTAGGGCCAAAAGACTTTTTTTTTAAAAAAACTTCGAGACGGCCACATAGCATGGAGCCGACCCCAACGATTTTAAGCTTACAAGCACGATACACGCTATCCTAGACTACTCTACACATCAAACTGCCACACGAGCGTCCGGGCTGCGCTTGGCTCTTCGCCTCTTGGAGAAGTCGAACAATGATGGAGTACTACTGCACTGGAGGAGTACTACAGTACGCTTCTGGCCATCTGACATTGATTGAACTGCTGCATGTCCACCGCGTGCGGGAGGGAGAGCGTGTAGCGAAAGCTTCTCCTAGTCTTGCCAGCCACCACGCTCATGGGCGAGTGAGGGATGCTCCTGCCTTTGCGTGTATGACAGGTGGGCCCGACAGGTGTGTAGCCAACCTGTCATACAACCAAAGGCAGGTGCAGTTAATTCTGCAAGGGAGAGGATAATCAAACTTCTTGTTGATGTACGAGTTGACGCTACACATCAAAGCACTACACTCGATATATTTCAATAATTTGCATTTACCGATGCATTAATTACAATGCATGCATGCATGCCGTGACTCTCCTTTTGATACTTGCATGTGTTGATTTAATGCACCTTGAAGTAGTATAAAATATGTGACGGTAAAGCTTTGTAATACCCCGGCCCAAGTCGAGAGATGGTTGTGCACGAGGAGGGCGAGATCATGCAGACCGAACAGGACCCAACGATGGAGCTCTCTAAGGTCTTGATGGACCTCACCGTGCTCCACTGCCCCTTGTGCCTCCGCCCCTTGACGCCTCCAGTGTATGGGGTTCGACTACACCTCGTCCGTTCGGCTAATTGAGCAAGGTGCAGGTTTCTTGATTGATGTGCTGTTCGATTGATTTCTGCAGTGCAAGGGAGGGCACCTGGCCTGCGCGGACTGCTGCGTCGAGCGCCCCGGGAACCAGCGGCAGTGCCAGAAGTGCGAGCGCGACGGTGGCTTCGACGTGTCGAACACGACGGTGGACTCCGTCCTTTCATCGGTGAGGGTGGAGTGCCCGCACGAAGGCTATGGGCTCTACGTCACTTACCACAAGCTCGCCGATCACCAGACACTACAAAAAAAAGACACATCCGTGACATTTTGGGCCGAACGAAAATTTTTTCTGTCATACATATGACACTTCTATGACGATAGTTGTGACAAAACCCGGTATCATCATAGATGTGGTGGGCTCCTACTTCTATGACAAAAAATCATGACACAAAGTGGGCTTTTCATCCTGGGCGGGCCGGAGACGCAGCTGCATGACATTCTTTGGGCCGTCCATGACGGAAAAAACCGTGGTAGAAGCGAGGGGGAGGAAAATTTCGGGGAGTTCCCGGTTACGGTGGGAGGTCGGGGGCCGAGCGATGCGCGTTTCTCTCGTACACGTACGCGCGTGTGTGCGAGGCGTTGGCTCTAACTGAACCCAAGCGATTGCACTGCAGGATACACGTTACTGAACCCGAGCGATCGATCGATGGCTGTTAACTGAACCCGATCGAGCGATTCCTTCGCTATTGCTGCTAACTGAAGCCGATCGATTGGATGAACAGTGAGCATTGCGGGGGGGGGGGGTTGGATGGACAGTGAGTGGTGGCGTTGCCTCTGGATGAACAGGACCCCGTCGTGTGGAGGGCTGGATGAACAGTAGACAGTGGAGAGGTGCCCGTGGAGGGGTGGTTGAACAGGACCCCGTGGTGTGGAGGGCTGGATGAACAGTAGACGGTGGAGGGGTGCCCGTGGAGGGGTGGTTGAACAGGACCCCGTGGTGTGTTGGATGGATGAACAGTAGACGGTGGAGGGGTGCCCGTGGAGGGGTGGTTGAACAGTAGTCGGTAGAGTAGCGCGCGGTGGAGGCTGGATGAACAGGAGCCCGTGGAGGCAGGAGGAGGTCGACGGTAGCCCGTGGAGGCTGGAGGAGGTCGACGGTGGAGATGAACAGTATCCCGTGGAGTCCCGTTTTGCGGTACGCCACACCCCTCCTGATGAACTGGACCCCCGTTTCGACCGTAGGAGGTCCGTTTCACCCGTTTTGCGGTACGCCACGCCCCTCCCGATCAACAGGACCCCCGTTTCAACCATAGGAGGTCTGTTTCATCCGTTTTGCGGTACGCCACACCCCTCCCGATCAACAGGACCCCCGTTTTGACCGTAGGAGGTCCGTTTCGTCCGTTTTGCGGTACGCCAGACCCCTCCCGATGAACACGGTCCCGTTTCGAACATGGCCGGTCCAACACAAGGCTGTTTCCTCCGTTCTGCGGTACGCCAGGCCTCGTTTCCATCGCCTGTTCAGTCCAAGCCCTCCCGATGAACACGACCACGCATTCCGTTCCGACCCAGCCGGTTGGCTCCCACGCGTTTCATTGCCTCCCGATGAACACGACGCATTCCGTTGCCTCCCCATGAACACGACGACGACGTTGTTTCTCCATTCCGACCCAGCCATGCCAACGAGCCCTCGCCGTACGTATGCGTGAGTAGGCGTTCGAGACCCCGCCCGTATGTACACATACATGGCCGTATTTCTTTCTTGCACCCTGGCCGTTGTACATACGTGTACATGCTACGTGCGCGCCTCTACTATGACACGTGCGCGCCTCTACATCCACCAGTATATATGTACGTACATGTTCGCGACCAGAATCACAACGCTACGTACGCTTCGACCAGGTGGGTCCCGACTGTCAGGCACTTCCTTGCGTGCGAAGATGTAGTTGGTGGGTCCCAGCAGTCAGGGGGGCGAATCGTTTTGTTTTTTTGCCCGGACGCACTTCCTTGCGTGCGAAGGTGTAGTTGGTGGGTCCCAGCAGTCAGGGGGAAACGTTTTTTTCACGAAATACGGTGGCCCGTCCGGTGGGTCCCCGCTGTCAGGTGGAGGAATAATTATTTTGCGCGTAATAAGGAGGCACTTCCTTGTTGCGGCCGTGGACCCAGCTGTCAGCGCCTCCACGCACAGTACTCTTCCGATGGAAGTCGGTCGTTGACCACATTGACCACGCCGTGCCAAGAGCACCACGGAGGTGGACGACGGCGAGGCCTAGGAAGGGTACGACACGGAGGCAGGGAAGACTCGGCTGTTGTTTCCCACGCGGAGGGGAGTACGACTGTACGAGGGTTTACTGGTTCGTCTGCCGTCGCCGGAGAATAACAGCAGGTGTGGGTGAGTAGAGGGATGGCTAGGCCAGCGATGGGAGTACGGTGGGGCGGTGAGGCCTGCGCGGCAGCACAGCCGGCCGCGGGGAGGAGGGAGCAGGCAGTCCCGCCGGCGCTTGTTTGAGCGGCTGGAGCAGGAAGAGCAGAGATTGAAGAAGCACGACGGCCGTTGGATGGACATCCAACAGTCAGTGCTTGTGCGTCAACCTTTTTTTTAGGAAAGCCTCAAATCTGTGGAAAACAGCATACAGCCCATCTGCCATTATTTCTAATAATTTACAGCCCATTTGCTAATTCTTAAGGTTTTTTTGGAGCCCATATTCTTTTTGTTAGCATTACAGCCCATATTGTGGCCACGGTTAAAAAATTATACGAAATTTTGCATATTTCGGTGCGGTCCGAACTGTTTTTAATCCCGAAATTTTGACTCACATTCAAACTGATTTTAAAAATAAATGTATATCAATATAAAATCCAACAAATTCTCCACGCATAAAAATTAATGTAATTTAAAATCTTGAAATGAAAAAAAAGATATTTGAAACTAATTGCCGGTTTGATGTGTTTTAAAAATGTACAGCCCATTTCTCATTACTGATGGGCCATTTTCTCGGCCAGCCGAATGAAAGCTCTCCTCGTCTTGAAAGATTTGCAGCCCAACAGGCCTGACAAAGCGACTTACTTGGCAAATCACAAAAAAACTGGGCTGTGGCCGTGGACCCAGCTGTCAGCCTCTCCACGTACAGTACTCTTCCGATGGAAGTCGTTCCTTGACCACGTTGACCACGCCGCGCGGAGAGCACCATGGCGGTGGACGACGGCGAGGCCTAGGAAGGGGACTACGCGGAGCCGGGGAAGACGCGGCAGTGGAAGCCCGCGCGGAGAGGAGTACGAGGGTTCACTGGTTCGGCTGCGGTGTGAGGCTGCCGTCGCCGTAGGGCCTGGCCAGCGGTGGGAATAGTAGGGGGCGGTGAGGCCTCTGCGGCAGCACAGCCGGCCACGGGAGGCAGGAGCATGCGGCACGACCGGCGCTGCTTTGGGCGGCTGGAGCAAGAAGACCAGAGGTTGAAGAAGCACTACGGCCGTTGGATGGACATCGTACGGTCACTGGAGCTAGAATCGTTCATATTGACTAAGTTGACCAAAGCCCTTCATCCCCGTCAACTTAGTAGGCCCACAAGTCAGCCTCCCACCAAGGTGGGTCCCAGCTAGCCGGGGGAGTATTCATTTTTTTGTGCGTAATAAGGAGGCACTTCCGGTGGGTCCGAGCTGACAGCGGGGGGAACGTTTTTTTCGCGAAATATGGTGGCCCGTCCGGTGGGTCCCAGCAGTCAGGGGGAAACGATTTTTTTCGCAAAATACTGGTGGCCCGTCCGGTGGGTCCCCGCTGTCAGGTGGAGGAATAATTATTTTCCGCGTAATAAGGAGGCACTTCCTTGCGGCTGCCGTGGACCCAGCTGTCAGCCTCTCCACGTACAGTACTCTTCCGATGGAAGTCGGTCGTTGACCACATTGACCACGCCGCGCCGAGAGCACCACGGCGGTGGACGACGGCGAGGCCTAGGAAGGGGACGACGCGGAGCCGGGCAAGATGCGGCAGTGGATGCCCACGCGGAGAGGAGTACGAGCGTTCACTGGTTCGGCTGCGGTGTGAGGCTGCCGTCGCCGCAGAATAACAAGGGGTGTGGGTGAGTGGAGGGATGGCCTGGCCAGTGGTGGGAGTAGTATGGGGGCGGTGAGGCCTCCGCGGTAGCACAGCCAGCCACGGGAGGCAGGAGCAGGCGGCACGACCTGGCGCTGCTTTGGGCGGCTGGAGCAAGAAGACCAGAGGTTGAAGAAGCACTATGGCCGTTGGATGGACATCATACGGTCACTGGAGTATTGACTAAGTTGACAAAGCCCTCCGTCCCCGTCAACTTAGTAGGCCCACAAGTCAGCCTGCCACTATACTGAGTCCCAGCTAACAGGGGGAGTATTCATTTTTTTGTGCGTAATAAGGAGGCACTTCCTTGCGTGCGAAGATATAGCTGGTGGGTCCGAGCTGTCAGCGGCGGTAACGTTTTTTTCGTGAAATACAGAGGCCCTTTCGGTGGGTCCCTGATGTCAGGTGGAGGAATCATTATTTTGCGCGTAATAAGGAGGCATTTCCTTGCGTGCGGCCGTGGACCCAGCTGTCGGCCTCTCCACGTACAGTCCACTTCAGATGCATGTTGGTCGTTGACCACGTTGACCAGGCCGCGCCGAGAGCACCAGGGCGGTGGACGACGGCGAGGCCTAGGAAGGGAACGACACGGAGGCAGGGAAGACTCGGCAGTTGTTTCCCACGCGGAGGGGAGTACGACTGTACGAGGGTTTACTGGTTCGTCTGCCATCGCCGGAGAATAACAGCAGGTGTGGGTGAGTAGAGGGATGGCTAGGCCAGCGATGGGAGTACGGTGGGGCGGTGAGGCCTGCGCGGCAGCACAGCCGGCCGCGGGGAGGAGGGAGCAGGCAGTCCCGCCGGCGCTTGTTTGAGCGGCTGGAGCAGGAAGAGCAGAGATTGAAGAAGCACGACGGCCGTTCGATGGACATCCAACAGTCACTGCTTGTGCGTCAACCTTTTTTTAGGAAAGCCTCAAATCTGTGGAAAACAGCATACAACCCATCTGCCATTATTTCTAATAATTTACAGCCCATTTGCTAATTCTTAAGGTTTTTTTGGAGCCCATATTCTTTTTGTTAGCATTACAGCCCATATTGTGGCCACGGTTAAAAAATTATACGAAATTTTGCATATTTCGGTGCGGTCCGAACTGTTTTTAATCCCGAAATTTCGACTCACATTCAAACTGATTTTAAAAATAAATGTATATCAATATAAAATCCAACAAATTCTCCACGCATAAAAATTAATGTAATTTAAAATCTCGAAATGAAAAAAAGATATTTGAAACTAATTGCCGGTTTGATGTGTTTTAAAAATGTACAACCCATTTCTCATTACTGATAGGCCATTTTCTCGGCCAGCCGAATGAAGCTCTCCTCGTCTTGAAAGATTTGCAGCCCAACAGGCCTGACAAAGCGACTTACTTGGCAAATCACAAAAAAACTGGGTTGTGGCCGTGGACCCAGCTGTCAGCCTCTCCACGTACAGTACTCTTCCGATGGAAGTCGGTCGTTGACCACATTGACCACGCCGCGCCGAGAGCACCAAGGCGGTGGACGACGGCGAGGACTAGGAAGGGGACGACGCGGAGCCGGGGAAGACGCGGCAGTGGATGCCCACGCGGAGAGGAGTACGAGGGTTCACTGGTTCGGCTGCGGCGTGAGGCTGCCGTCGCCGCAGAATAACAGGGGGTGTGGGTGAGTAGAGGGATACCCTGGGCCAGCGGTGGGAGTAGTAGGGGGCGGTGAGGCCTCCGCGGCATCACAGCCGGCCACGAGAGGCAGGAGCACGCGGCACGACCGGCGCTGCTTTGGGCGGCTGGAGCAAGAAGACCAGAGGTTGAAGAAGCACTATGGCCGTTGGATGGACATCGTACGGTCACTGGAGCTAGAATCGTTCATATTGACTAAGTTGACAAAGCCCTCCGTCCTCGTCAACTTAGTAGGCCCACAAGTCAGCCACCCACTATGGTGGGTCCCAGCTAGCAGGGGGTATTCATTTTTTGGTGCGTAATAAGGAGGCACTTCCTTGCGTGCGAAGATATAGCTGGTGGGTCCGACCTGTCAGCGGGGGGAACGTTTTTTTCGCGAAATACAGAAGCCCTTCCCACGTACAGTGCGTAATAAGGAGGAACTTTCCTTGCGTGCGACCATGGACCTCGTGGGTCCCAGCCGTCAGGCTCTCCACGTACAGTCCTCTTCCGATGACTCTCGTATGTTGACCACGCCGCGCCGAGCGCACCGAGGCGGTGGACGACGGCGAGGCCCCAGACTGGAACGACCCGGAGATGGGGAAGACGCGGCAGTGGAGTCGCAGACGGAGAGGAGTGGGAAACTTGACTGGTTCGGGTGCGGGGTGGGCCTACACTCGGCAGAGAATAACAGGAGGTGCGGAGTGGAGGGATGGCCTGGCCGTCGGCGGGGTAGCGTTTCGCTGAGGAGCGCAAAACAACGCCGCTGGACGCCGAAGGCTGGAGCAGGCGGTTCCGGCAGCGCTGGGGGAAGAAGACGAGAGATTGAAGAAGAATGCCGGCCGTTGGATGTAAATCCAACGCCTTCTTAGGCTTCGACCTACTGGCCCACATGTCAGCCAGTCCATTTGTTTTTTAGTCCATTTGGTGGGCTGGGTGAAACAATGATGTAGCATCTATGCAGCCCGTTTAAATCCCATTTGCATTTTTCTCGAAATCCGCGGACTTGCTGGGCTGGGTGAAAATATCATGTTGGGCTAGACGGAGAAATGTTATAAAAACATAAACACATGATTGCACGTCAGTAAAATCTTTGCAAGCTTATGTACGCAATCACTAGGAGTTAACTTGCCAAGTTATATATAAACAATTATTATTATTATTTTGTAAGAACTTTCAACTTACGAAATAAAATATCATTTTAATTTGATGAGTTAATAGTACGTGGGGTATTATTATTTTTTAGGCTAGACGTGGGACAGTTGAGTTGGTTCTAGGGGAAAGTACTGGGAGAAAACTCAGTTTACATCGAAAAAGAAAGTGGGAGAAAATTCAGAGACCTGCTGGGTCCACCTGAGGAGGGGAATATGTTGGGAGGAAGGAGATTCAAAGCACGGCAGCCGAGTGAACTAGTTTTTTTTACGGACAAGTGAACTAGTTTACATACATAAGCAAATAGCCACTAAAAAAGCAATCAGGTTAATGGGTTCTTAAAAGAAATATTTCGGACAAAACAGATAATTACGACACATAGGCTAATGCATGAAACACTCAGATGATAAAGGTGCTTATAAACAGATAAAGTACAACATCTAGACCTTCCTGGCACGCTTGATCATGACGCTGCGGCTGTCCGTGTACTCGTCGGTTACGGGAAGCAGACACGCCCTCATGTCCAAGATCTGCCTGTACATGTCGTAGCATGCGTATGCGTCCTTGGCCGCGTAGGTTATGTAGGCTAGATTCAGAGGTACCTCCCACGTGTTCAGGTCGTCTTCTTTCATGTTGGCGTATCAGGGGTCGATGATGGTCTCAGCGAGGTCAACCACGGAGTCCTTCTCCTGCCCGTTGCTGATGATCTTGTATTGCTTCTGGATGTCGACAAGCTTGTTGCACCAGATGGCCGAATCATCGCGTTCTTCCTTCTCTCCACCGTAGCGAAGGTGCAGTCGGCGCTGCCGATGAAACGGGCGAATGCTCCAGAACCTGGTGCAGCCATAGGACTGAGGCGAGGCAGAGCTTCACCGAGTCCGTATCGTTGGTGTACATCACATTCAACTTGGTGCAGCCATAGGACTGAACGGCGAACTCAAAGGGGAACTCCTTGCTGAAGTCCATATCCAGCAGGCTCACCCCTCGGATCGCCATTGGAGTCTCTTCGAGTGAACGAGTGTGTAGGCGGCGGCAGCAGTTCGTTTTTCAGCTCTTGGGGAACTGGATTCAACAGTAAGCTGAGTGTGTACAGGCGACAACAGTTACTACCCCTCCCTCGTCCGCTGCACGCCCGGCAGAAGATGCACCCTCGGCCACACGTCGGTTCACGAGCGGGTCTGTATTGGTACTGTAATAACAGGAGTTAGTGGTCACTTTACTTAAATTTAATTAGCTTTAATAGAAATTTATACTTAAAACAAGCAATGCATTCGCTCGTTCTATCAGTGCCACAGGATCAACATGCACAACAATTAGAATTATTATTCTCAGGACGCTCACGATCAGCACATTTGTCGCACTTTCACAAAGATAATACTACCAAGTTTGAACTGTTTGTTATGGTTGTTGTCCTCTGCATCATCATGCCGTGTTTCCCAGCTTGCAAGATTCAGAACCAACAAATAAGATCCAAATAATAAGTACAACAAAGATGCCTACACATCTCATTGATTCCCAGCTTGCAAGATTCAGAACCAACAAATAAGATCCAAATAATAAGTACAACAAAGATGCCTACACATCTCATTGATTCCCAGCTTGCAAGATTCAGAACCAACAAATAAGATTCAAATAATAAGTACAACAAAGATGCCTACACATCTCACTGATTCCCAGCTTGCAAGATTCAGAACCAACCCATTAGAGCCTTTTGATAAAGTGAATATCGGGATTAAATCCATCTTGGCTAGCCATGTCATACAATCGAAGAACTTGGCGAATGCTCTTGACCGTCACAACATCTGTAGTTGAGTATTCCTGTTTGCACAGCGCAGATAATAAAGAGCATGATTACTATAATAGTGGCACTAGTGGAAGTCAACCTGCAGCTCCACCCGATGATTCAATTCATGCCACTTTTTCTGCAGTTCGCCTGAAATGAAGCAAAGATTGCATCATTCAGCTACGGCTCATCTTGCAAAGGCTAATAAAATGTTGCACGAGATTACCAGCAGAATTTGACGGAGATTTTGGAAACTCCAATCACCATTTTGTGCAGTTCCACCAAAATTGAGAGATGTTGCCCATGTAACATTTTAGTTGAACTGCACAAGACACTCATTCCAAAAAAGTGTTTTGTGCAGTTCACCAAAAGGTCACAATAGCAACAAGGTGAAATGGATATCCCTATCTGCACAAAAAGATAGAAAGTAAACAGTTGCTGGTCAATAAGAATATACGAAACATATACAAAATGAAAAGAAGCATCTTAATTATGTTCATGGCAATCACGCAAGGACAGTAGAAATTTTAAAACGTCAGCAATGCTTCATGTTACCAGAAGCATTACGATCAACAATGAGATTCCTCAAATATGGGATTACTTTAATGGTGGCATTGCTTGTTTACCAGACACAGTAAATCAACAGCAGCTAAAGAGTTGGTTTAAGGGCATGGGACCGTGGGGACACCAGGACACTCAGCAGCGTAAAGGAGCAACTTACTTATCATACTGGGGAAAACAGCAGGAGTGCCATTTGTAACACAGTTTAATTGCATCTTATCACTGGAGGCATTAGATTAACAATAACACTGGTTAGACATGTCCCTAAGGTAACAGTGTGATCGCTTCATTTTACATGCGCCCTTACATTAACAACAACAAAAGGTTGGTATAAGGACATGCGACAGTGGACGCATCAGCACAATGTACCTACAAGGAGGCATAAAGTGGTGATGCCGAGTTTGTTCATGCTATGTGAGGGCAGCAAACCTAATCCTGGAGACCTTGTACTATGTGAGGGCAGCAAATCTAATCCTGGAGACCTTTTACTATGTGAGGGCAGCAAATCTAATCCTGGAGACCTTTTACTATGTGAGGGCAGCAAATCTAATCCTGGAGACCTTTTACTATGTGAGGGCAGCAAATCTAATCCTGAGACCTTTTACTATGTGAGGGCAGCAAATCTAATCCTGAGACCTTTTACTATGTGAGGGCAGCAAATCTAATCCTGGAGACCTTTTACTATGTGATGGCAGCAAATCTAATCCTGGACATACTCTGTTGACTTGTCCACCAGCCGCCACTTTCTATCCTTTTTTCAACCAATAATAGATCTGTTCCTTATCCAGTTTGTACTGCGTTTTCCCATTATTTCCCTTTTCAACCAAGAGACCGGTTGGGTATCCGGTCTCTACTACTTTCACCATATTATTTCCTCTTTGAATCAAGTCCTAGATTCATGCTACAACTTTCCCCCCTTTCTTCGTTGTTTGAACAAAGCCCTAGATTCGAATGCATGAAGTAGCTTTACCTCTAATAATACTAAAAATTTAGGTGGCTTTGGAAGAGCTGATGGGAGTAGAAAAAGATGCACATGCAGACACGTGGGGAGCTGGGGCAGTAGAGCAAGGCCGCTTTCGAAGAACTTATACCTGAGGGTCGCCGGGATGTCGGCGGCGGCAGGTCGGATCTGCGGACAATACGGCAGGGAGGAAGAAGGGTCGGAGGACCTCCCGAGCCGGCGCTGTGTCGGAGAGAACGGCACGGGCAGAGGATCGGGCCCCTCCGGCAGCTGTGGGTTTCCTCCCTCGGCGGCGATGACCGCGTGAACGATGCACCTTTTAGTCCTCTACACACACCGGCCGAAGGGATCCGGCCGGATCTGTGACCAGCGGTGAGCAGAGAGAAAATGTCGCTACCGCTGTCTTGTTTATATCTGGAGAGGATGAGAGAATGAAGAGAGCAACCCTAGTAAAGCAAGCGCTCAGGCCCCTGCGTCCATATATAGTGGAGTGATTATCTTTTTCTCTCCACAACAAGCGTTTCAATTTGTGTACGTGGCATTAAAGAAAAGAAACTCTCTATTTAAGGTGACTACTGTACGACTCCTACTTACTACTAGTAGTACTACAGTATTGTTCACTTGTGCTCCCCGCCCCTCCATTCATTGAACAACCCCACGGGTGAATAAACATACAGTAAGTACTGTATTTATATAGAACGAACAAGCTCGAACTATTTTCGCGTAGTTAAAAGTTGAGGGCGGGGCTTTTCCCGGGCAGTACGCGCGGCAGTTTTCGGGTAGGCGGTTTGACAGAGAGGCGAGGAGGGTGAGCGAGTGGGGCTGTGCGATTTGACGGCGCGTTACTGCTGGAAACACTTGTGATATGACCACTCACTATAGTCATGAATTACTGGCGCTCCGACCGGGGTGATGCCCCCCTTCCGTTCCGCGCTCTAATCTGGTGCATGACACGTCGACCCGGATGCTGGCTCTCCCACATGTCGGAGTAGTAAGAAGGAGCAAAGAATGATGCGGTATATACTAGTACTATACTAGAGTACTACTCAGGTCGGAGGAGTGCGAACCACGGCAGCCCAGTGAACCAGCAGTGCGAACCACGGTAGCCCAGTGAACCAGCAGTAGAAAACAATGTGGTGATATGGCCATAAAAAACAATGTGCTACGGTCCACACTGTAGCATGTACAGTAACACTCCTCTTTGTTTGGATCCCTGAGTTAGAGCTAGTTTGGGTTGAAATAGCCTCAAATTATCGAAACAAGAGGGGTTAGTTTGAGCTAGTTTGCTCTAACCCAGCTAAAAAAACTAGCCCGGTGGAGAGGTTCTAATTGGGTTAGTTATCCTCGGGCCCACTAAAAGAGAACTAAAAAAATCTCCCCTGCCCGCACCAGATCGCTCCCCCCTCTCGCACGACTCCTCTCTGTTCCCCATAGGGCCGCTCGCCCTCTCTCTCCTCCGGCCGCCCTCTCCTTCCGGCCTCCGCCGCCCTACTCCGGCCGCCCTCTCCCTTCGGCCTTCGAAGGTCGCCCCGCTCCCCCTTCACCAGTCGTTTTTCTCCCTCTGTCGTGCGCGGCGGCGGCGCATCTACCAGGGAGGTCGCGAGAGGGGTGAGTTTGTTCGTTCCTTCTCTGTCTCACAGCCATATCATTGATCTTGCTTGCTCTAGCGCTAATTCTGATTTGGAAAAGTAGATCCTGATCAAACTTGGTATAGATTTGTGGTGCACGCATGGAATTGTTTGATGCTCTTGCGGAGGTAATAAATCTTTCTAGAGGCCCAAAGATTCAGGTCACCTTTCTAGGTATTTCAATTTCAGGCTTGCATTATTTCTAGAGGCCCAAAGATTCAGTTCACCTTTCTAGGTATTTATATTTCAGGCTTGCATTATTTCTAGAGGCCCAAAGATTCAGTTCACCTTTCTAGGTATTTCAGTTTCAGGCTTGCATTATTTCTAGAGGCCCAAAGATTCAGTTCACCTTTCTTGGTATTTCACTTTCAGGCTTGCATTATTTCTAGAGGCCCAAAGATTCAGTTCACCTTTCTAGGTATTTTAGTTACAGGCTTGCATTATTTCTAAAGGCCCAAAGATTAAGTTGCCAGTCGGTGGCAAGCGGCCTTGCTACCCATGCCGGTGTCGACCTCAACTCGCAAGGGCCGGCGTCGGAGGGGTTCCCAGGGCTTGGGCTCTACAGAGCCTTCCTCCAGAGCGACGATGGCGAGCTCCTCCCTCGGTGCGTGAGGGGCTCCGGGCTCCCTCCCTATCGTGAATCACTTCCGTGATGAGTTAGCTCATTCTTTGTTTCATGAAGTGTTTTTTTTATTTTGTGAAGCTTGATTGACGACTTGTATGTTTAAGTGGGATATCTTATTTGTATGGACAAAGTAAAAATTATCATGTTTTGCATGCTTGATTTGTATAGATGGTTCGTTTATGTCAATTGTGAGCGGGAGGAGGCCACAGAAGAGCCGGCCACACCAAGAGGGTGCTTGGATCCAAGGGACTTATTTTAGTCTGACTAAAAATAGTCTCTTTAAGAGGCTAAAGTTCCAAGCACCCCTGACTAAAGAGGGGCTAAAACTAGTCTTGAGACTAAAAATTTTAGTCAGGGGTACCCCTACTAAAATGTGGATTAGTCCTCTCTCTCCTCATTTAACTCCTCTCCTTTAACACAGGCGAGTTCTGGATTGGAGGGTTTGGAGGATAATAAATGCTCATTAACTTGATTTTAGTCTCTTTAGTATTTGGATCCAAGCATGGGTGAGGCTAGCAAGTTTTAGTCCCACTACTTTTAGTCATGGAACTAAAACGTATCCAAGCACCCTCCAAATCCGGCAGGAAATAGGGTCCAAAGTAGTCAAATGATTGAGATAGAGCATTTATTGTCAATCTAACCCTGCCATCCATACACCTCTTTGGTTTAGAGTTAGTTCAGGGTTAGAATCTAACTCTAACCTCTAACTGAGTTAGAGTTCTCCTCGTCTCGGTTCATCGCCATCATACTTTCCCCATTCCTGTGTTTTCAGTATCCTGCGAATCAAAGAGGCCCTTTTTTTGCGGGAAAAATCAAAGAGGCCCTTAGACTGGTTTCGGTCCGGTCATTTTTTATAAACGTGTTATGTCCAAAATTTAATGAACGTGCTCCGGTTTCCACGAAAATAATCCGGTTTCATGTAGTAATTCATTCATTTATTTATTCTTCTGAGGGGGTTTGCATGTAATTCGTGAGGTCTGAAATGTAAAGTACCCCGGCATATGCTCCGAGTCGTGCATGCACTACGACCCAGATGCTCTATGTCCCACATGTCGGCGAATGGGAGCACGTGGAAATAGCCTAGGAGTACATATAGGAGGATAAATGCGTGAAATAATATGTACTGTGAAGCGTAGCCGCGGTTCGAAAAGGAGACCTAAAGTGATGACAGCTATAGGTCGCACGCACCCAACTAGTGGTACTAGACATACGACTAATTTTTCCCTCAAAAAAAAGAGGCACGAGTGCTCAGTACTCCTATTCTATAAACACGAGTCCCATCTGACAACAGCGTCCATGCTACAGCTAGCTCTCCTCCCTCGTTTCTCTCTTCTAATTCTAAACTCGGCCGACGCCCGGTGGGCGGGGTGGGTTTGCTCAACTGCGGCCCCACCTCACAGTGAAAACGTTACGACTGGAATAAAAATGCCATATACTCCCTCCGTTCATAAATATAAGCCTTTTTAGATACTATTTCAAATGGAATACAGCATACAGATGTATGTAGACATAGTTTAGAGTGTAGATTCACTCATTTTGCTCCGTATGTAGTAGTCACTTGCTGGAATCTTTAGAAAGACTTATATTTGGGAACGGAGGGAGTACTATACTAATAAAACATTAAGGCCACGAGGCGATGCAGTGCTGGTTACAGGAGGCAAGAAGAGATGCATCCATCGACGACGTCCACCTCCTCGACTCAGGGCGCCGGCCCACCGAACGGCGCCTAAGTAGCAGCGGCTTTCGTGGCCAGGTCGACGTGCTTCTGAACAATGGCGTCCAAAGATTCCAGCCGCTGGAAGAAGGCCAACGTCTTTCTGTCCTCGCTTGCCTTGTAGTGGCCTATGTAGACGATTTCCTCGTAGACGTGGATGTGCAGGTCGACGGTTTCTTGCATGGCGAGGCGCTGCGCGGCGAGCGCGGCCTCGAGGTGCACATTCTTCGTCGCGACCTCCGGCACCTGCAGGGCCACCAGGGCTTGAAAGAGTTCGTCACCATGGAGGCCGATGAGGGTGGCAGGCAATGAGGAGCCTGGGCGCGCGGGCTGGAGCAGTACGGCAAGGTCGTCCGCGCGCTTCTTGACGGCGGTGAACTTGCGGATGGAGTTGACCATCATGTCGTCCATGCGAGAGGCGAAGCCGGCGTCGGCGAGGGCTACGATGCCTGCGGTCGCCAGCACCGTCTGGAAACGCTGCGCGGTGCGGGGCCGCAGGCCGGCGCCTTGGATGATTTGGCACAGCCGACTGCCGCTCGCGTCCATCGCCTCCATAGGTGCTTGTGGCTTCTGGTCACTTGGTCTTGGATTGGAGTGAGCAGTGTTGCGCAGAGACTTGGGAGTAGATGGATTGGAGTGGTGGGGCGCCTTTATTATATGAGAGTCCAAACTGTGTTGCATTCACATCGTGCTGGCTCTATTCTGCTTCTCCAATTAATTCCCTCTGCATGTAATTGAGGATGCATCATTGACCGTTCAACGTCTCGGGAACCGCTACCCTCTCCCTCCTTGGCATTCAAGCACCTATGGACCCGTCGACGACGAGGTGCCTATGGTGACTTCGTAAATTTCAAGATGATAGTGCCGTGCGTGTGTGCGTTCATAGGGGTGAGTGTATGCGCGTGTATATGAGCGCTTGCGTCTGTACTGTGTAAAAAACGTAAATGCGTGTCAAAAAGAGACTAGTCAGTATACTCAATATTGTGCACCTCGGAGAGGAAAACGATAGAACTAGTACGTATTTATTTACGGTGCAGATTCACTCATTTTGCTCCATATGTACTCCGTCTCGGTGTAGTCTAGTCACTTGTTGAAATCTCTAGAAGGGCAAATACTCCTTTCTGGTTTACAGGGCTATACTAGCAAGTAGTTGTACGTACTAGTACAATAGTGGGCTCACATAGCAATTTTGTCTCATGCAAGAGCCTGGCTATATGCGTGCTCCAATGTTCGCAACTGCAACGTTCGGTTTGCGCTTGGCTCTTCGCCTCTTCGAGAAGACGAACAATGATGTTACTACTGCTGCTTCTACTGTGTCGAATCCACTGCTGCATGTCCGTCCACCACGAGCGGGACAGATAGCTTGTTGTAGAAGTACTACTAAGCAAAAGCCTGTCCTCGTTTGCGAGCAACCGCGCGCATGGGTGAGGGAGAAGGCGTGTAGTAAAATCAAGCTTCTCCTCGTTGTACGAGTTGACGCGACACATCATAGCTCTGGCCCCACATGCTTGCCTCTAAACTTGGCTGGAAGACCCGCAGTGTACAATATATTTGCTGCAACCTATAACATTTACCCACCACAAATTAAAATATATGTGGCCGTATGCATCGTTCTGATGCAGAGGCCGGGGAGTCCCCCCTTTTCGAAAAAAAACAAATTAAAATATATATTCCTGTCTTGACCAGATGAGCGTGCAAACTACAATCACCAGGGTGTCAGGTAGGGCTAGAAGTCTATTTTAATTTTTTTTAAAAAACTTCAAGACGGCCACATAGCATGGAGCCGACCCCAATGATTTTAAGCTTACAGGCATGGTACACGGTATCCTAGACTACTCTACACATGAAACTGCCACACGAGCGTCCGGGCTGCACTTGGCTCTTCGCCTCTTCGGGAAGTCGAACAATGATGGAGTACTACTGCACTGGAGGAGTACTACAGTACGCTTCTGGCCATCTGACACCGATTGAACTGCTGCATGTCCACCGCGTGCAGGAGGGAGAGCGTGTAGCGAAAGCTTCTCCTAGTCTTGCCAGCCACGACGCTCATGGGCGAGGGAGGGACGCTCCTGCCTTTGCGTGTATGACAGGTGGGCCCGACAGGTGCGTGGCCAACCTGTCATACAGCCAAAGGCAGGTGCAGTTAAGTCCGCGAGGGAGAGGATAATCAAACTTCTCATTGATGTATGAGTTGACGCAACACATCAAAGCACTGCACTCGATATATTTCAATAATTTGCGTTTACCAATGCATTAATTACAATGCATGCATGCATGCCGTGACTCTCCTTTTGATACTTGCATGTGTTGATTTAATGCACCTTGAAGTAGTATAAAATATGTGACGGTAAAGCTTTGTAATACCCCGGCCCAAGTCGAGAGATGGTTGTGCACGAGGAGGGCGAGATCATGCAGACCGAACAGGACCCGACGATGGAGCTCTCTCAGGTCTCGATGGACCTCACTGTGCTCGACTGCCCCTTGTGCCTCCGCCCCTTGACGCCTCCAGTGTATGAGGTTCGAATACACCTCGTCCGTTCGGCTGATTGAGCAAGGTGTAGGTTTCTTGATTGATGTGTTGTTCGATTGATTTTGTGGGTGGCACGATGGTGCGTGCGAGAAGTCCCGAGAGATAGGTTTAATGCGTCTGGAAAAAAGACAGGCCTAGAGTTCGCCACGCGGCTATTCCTGTCGAACGCCCCATTAACCGTAAGATATGTATACGACGGTGCCAGTTATTGCACGTACACAGCAGTACTCCCACCTTTCCGGTTTATAGGGCTTAATTCAAAAATCTCACCAACCAATATGGTGAGTGGTGGAATATTTTTTTTTGTTTGCAAAAGCACCTAATTAATGCTCTTGTTTTTCTCAAAAAATTATGTTTATCAATGCATTAATTGCACTGCATGCATGCATAAAGTACATGCATTGGTCAATTTTCTCTTAATACTTGCATGCAATGATTTAATGCACCTTGGAATCTGAACATGTGTTGGGGAACAACCAAATTGAGCCTTATAAAATGGAAAAACTAAAATTTTGAGATAAGCCCTATAAAATCGGAAAGGAGGGAGTAGAAAAAGAAGTACTCCATCCGGGAATAGTACCGCACTTCGAAACTAGAACCGTCAATAAATTTTGAGCTTGCGTCTCGTCACATTCCAAATTACTCCACGCTATATTGAATTGCAAACCTGTTCACACCGATCACAACCTAAACGGTTTCCCACTTAGGAGCGTATTACTACCACGCTATATTGAATTGCAAACCTGTTCACACCGATCACAACCTAAACGGTTTCCCACTTAGGAGCGTATTAGTACTCGGTTATAAATACTAGTATGCCAAGATGACTGCACATTCCTCCTCAACTCCTCATCCACAAAAACAAACAAGTCATTTAGCATCCTTCCCTTGCGTCTGCCATGGCCAGCGCGAGTTCTGGGTCGAGAGATTGCCACCAGGGAGAGGCGAGCATGGAAGCGGAAGCACGAGAGATGTCCCGCCTCGCTGCGAGAGCAGCCGACATGTCCCGCCGCGCGGAAGTAGCAGCACAGAGGTCCCGCCGCGCTGCTAAAGCAGCACGGAGGTCCCGCCGCACCGTCGTTGCGGCAGACTGGTCCGGCCGCGCCGCAGAAGCAGCAGAGATGTCCCGCCGCGCCGCGGCGGCCTGGGAAAATTTCTCGCGGGCAGGCGACGACTGTTACAGGCGCATGCATGCGATTGTCAGTAGCCAGATGGATCAGTAGCCAGATGGATCAGATCTCCGGCTGGGCGAGGTTGCAGGACGACATGAAAGCCACATTTGAACAGGCTACCGGCGTCATCCGGCAACTAAGGGAGGGCAATGAGAGGCTCCGGGCCGAGCGCGACCTGCTGAGGGAGAAGATCGTCCGAAGTGCAGACCAGTAGGAGGAGACCAGTGCCTTGTTGAAGTGGACCGGCATCATCGTCAAGAAACTTATGGACGAGAATGACATGCTCCGCAAGGAGCGCCAAAGGCTGGTGGAGGAATCCGTGGATGTTCTCAAGCAGCGTCTTGAGGACACGAAAGAGCTCATCGCCGCTCGCCGCGGAGACTAGTTCCCACGGCCTGCAGCAACGCATCAAGAAAGTAGAGATCAGCGAGCCAGATCCTTGTCTTCCTTCTTCTTTTGCCCTTGTGTATTTCGGGCGTAGCCGCATGTGGCTTTTTTAATTATCTTTCTAATTATGTAAGACAATTAATCGTCCTTATCTTTCTGTGGAAGATCAATGCTGCGAGGCTGGAATGAAGAAAACTCTTGCTGTGGCGACCCTGGCGTTGCTGTTCTTCTAGTTGCTGTTGGGCTTCCTTCAGTTTCCTAGTTTCTTTTGATGTAATAATCGATTTAGGATGTGGACTGTGCCGTCGGTTGTGAAATGTTGGGTTCTAGCGCGGATGTTTGGCCTTTGTTGGCCTCTTGGGATGTTGCGATTTCAATCTGGTAGCTTTTAGTCCTTCGTGTTAGGCTGGAGTTGTGCTGAACTTCTTGTGAATTGTGGTGGTTTTCAGTAATGAAAATCGGAAGGGGCAAGCCCTTCTTCGATCAAAAAATTTTTTTAATCATCCTTATATATTCATCAGTCTTGCTATAAGTCGCAGTAGATGCTATATAGGTCCGTCGGATCTTACATCAAGATCCGTGCTTTCAAATTTTCTTTTTTCTCTCTTAAATCTCAGTCGAGTGAGACATAGCCATGCCATTAAACAGAGGCTCGGGCACCATTAATGGAGACCTTGGGAGAGAGGTGGACGGCAGATGGAGGTCAAAGGGCTCTCCTCCCGATAAGCACGCGCAGGGGTCCGATCGCACGCCTCTCGTACTCAAATAGCTACCCTGCACAGCGCCTCCTAGCTAATAAAAAATGGGGACGCGTGGCGGCACGTAAATGGTACTAGTAAGTAGAACGCCCACGGTTTCAATAATACTTGTGTTTCCGATTGTAACGTGACAGCACTTGTTCCAAAATGACTTTGTTGATTGTTAATGTGTGCGCCTTCGCAAATCGGACTGCAAATTTACCACAGCATGTTGGTGCCATGTCATGGCACCAAGCCAAGTTTCATTATTTTCATGCGTGTTTTGGATTACAGGAATTAAAAAACTAAGTTTCTCAATGTTTCCAACCCAGTCACGACGCCCAGAATTTTGAATTTCATTCCCATTTCTTGCATGGAACCTAGAAATTTACCCGAGGACACACATGTGATTTTTCAACCAACTTTGGTGCACTGGAACATGTGCTTGTATTTCAAATTTGAATTATGCACACAAAGATGACACGTTCCCTCCCAGAACCACGAGCCTTCTTGAGAGAAGCTCCGATTTGCCAGAAGCTTATACCAAAATTTGTTTCTATTCGGCCATTTTTTTACCACGGCATGGTACTACCATGACATGACACCATGCCAAGTTTCATGATTTTAAAACCAAGTTTCTCAATGTTCTCGACCGAGCCACGATGCCCAGATGTTTGAATTTTATTCTCATTTTTTGCATGGGACCTACTCCCTCCTTCCATCTATATAGGGCCTAATGTGTTTTTCAAGATAGCCATTGACTATTGACAAGATTAATAGCACATGAGATGTATACTATGAAAATTATATTATTCGAAGCTCCTTTGACATACAAATTTGAAGGTATGCTTTGTGTAAGTTGCATGTCATATATTATTGCTCTAACGTTTGGTCAAAGTTAGCCTCGAAAAGCACATTAGGACCTATAGATGGAAGGAGGGAGTAGAAATTCACCCGAGGACACAAATGTGATTTTTCAACCAACTTTGGTGCACGGGAGCATGTGCTTGTAGTTCAAATTTTAATTATGCACATTAAATGACCAAAAACTCAATTAATGTGTAAATAAGGCCAAACGAAGCCGGAATAATTCCAAAATTTAATAGGGCACTCATGTAGTTCTATGTTGCCTTTGTAAATAAACTCAAGGGGACAACGTATATCATTTCGCACTCAAAGGTGGCACGTTCCCTCTCAGAACCACGAGCCTTCTTAAGAGAAGCTTCGGTTTGCAAGAAGCTTATACCAAAATTTGTTCCTATTCGGCCAATTTTTTTACCACAACATGGTAGTACCATGACATGACATCCATGCCAAGTTTCATGATTTTCAGACGTGTTTTGGATTTACAAGAATTTTAAAACCAAGTTTCTCAATGTTCTCGGCCGAGCCACGATGCCCAGATGTTTTAATTTTATTCTCATTTCTTGCATGGGACCTAGAAATTCACCCGAGGACACAAATGTGATTTTTCAACCAACTTTGGTGCACGAGAGCATGTGCTTGTAGTTCTATGTTACCTTTGTCAAGAAACTCAAGGGGAGGCAGCGTATATTGTTTCACACTCAAAGGTGGCACGTTCCCTCTTAGAACCACGAGCTTCCAAATCGGCCCAATTTTTTACCACAACATGTTAGTGCCATGACATGACACCATGCCAAGTTTCATGATTTCCAGGCGAGTTTTGGATTTACATCAATTTAAAATCAAAGTTTCTCGATGTTCTTGGCCGAGTCATGACGCCCAGATGTTTGAATTTCATTTTCATTTCTTCCATGGGACCTAGAAATTCAACCAAGGACACACATGTGATTTTTCAACCCACTTTGGTGCACCGGAGCATATGCATGCAATTCATATTTATATTATGCACATTAAAAGTCCAGAAACTCAATTAATGTATAAAAAGGCCAAATGAACCCAAAATAATTCCAAAATTTAACACGACACTCATATAGTTCTATGTTGCCTCTGTAAATAAAATCAGGGGGAGGCAGCGTATATCGTTTTGCACACAAAGGTGACACGTTCCCTCTCGGAACCACGAGGCTTGTTGAGAGAATCTTCGGTTTTGCAAGAGCCTTATACCAAAACTAGTCCCAACTCAGCCAAAAATTATACGTATGAAAACAGGGTTTTGATTATCCCAAACATCTCGCAGCCTAGACCAATAATGTACTATGATTTGAATTCAACATAAAATGGATACAAATATTTGAATTGGAGAGCGTATGCTACATGTAGTTCATAGTGAAATATGATTACTGCTATATGTATGTTTTTTGTTATCAAGATAGTATTTAAATTATTGTATAACTTGGCAACAATCGTATTCAAATAAGGAAAATTGATTCAAATTTAGTCCATATGGTAGACGACAATATATATGTTCACATGGTGGAGTAAAATGTTCATATATGATGGAAGATCAAAATGTACGACTACATCAATTATAAACCGCAAGGTGACCTAACGATATATTTGAATTCAACATAACGTGGAGTCAAAAATTGAAATTCGAGATCATGGCATCTGTAATCATATAAAAAGGGACATTACTATTTCTTTGGTGGGAATTGATTTGTTTTTTGTTGTTGTTGAGGGAAGTGCGAATCGATTTGGTACTGTGCAGGGTAATGTTGTTCTCCCGATTTTTTTTACATTTTTCTTGTAGTTTTTTCAATGGCATCTATAGCAATATAGTAAAAGGGGACATGGCTCTCTTGTGTCTTGTATGAATTGTTTTTTTACACGTTAAGTTTGTTCTGCCGAACAAGGAATCCGCACCTTGTTATCCCGAAATTTTCAAGCTCGAGTATCTTTTGCCTCACCTGCTTTGAAACTCCCGCTTCTTCAACCCGCGCCGCGTCTTGTTATCCCGAAATTTGGACGCGCGCGAGAACTCCCTCCTCATCCCAAATCGCTCCCGCAGCCCAGACAAGCGCATCCCTAAGCTTGGCTCCCCCCCCTTCGCCCCCCCATTCGTACACCGAGGCCGCCAAAACCCGCGAAACCCCACGCTCCTCCGTCGGCCTCCCGACCGCCGCCCAGCCGGAGACTCTTCCCCGACTATGTCGTCCACCGCAACAGCTTGCCGTCCCTCATCCACCGCACCGGATGAGGATCCGTTGTCGATCTCGTTGTCCCGCCGGATCAGCCGCCCCGTCCTCCACCTCCAAGGAGCTTCCCGATGTTCGCCTCGTCTATCGTGCCACCTCAATCCCCACAGCGCCGTCTTGACCTGCCCCACCGGAACCGCAGCACCCTCACCAATTCCTCCGATGAAGCCAAGGCCAACTCGGCGCCACCAAGGAGGTTCTACACTCACCGCTGCATTTTATCTTTTATTCGATCTCACGGGGCTGCCGGTGCTCGATACCGAGCAGACATGGCGTGTCTCCATCGACGGCACCGTCGCCGGCGACATCATCCACGGCGTCTCTCCCCCATGTCGTTGCTTCCTCGGCGGCGACTTCCACAATGGCACTAGCTGCAGCTGCTCCGGCTCTCGCTCGCGCTGCGGCTCTATTCTTGCTGTCGGTCGCGCTGATGCACTGCTCCTACTTTCGTTCGTGCTGCTGCTCTGATCTTTCTCTCGCTTGCGCTGCTGCTGCTGCACGACCTCCGGCAGCTACAGGAGTTGCTGCTTTAGCACTCGCTCGCGGTGCTACTGCATGACTTGCTCTCTGCTAGTGCCTTCCCTGCTCGAGCGTCTGCTGATTTAGATCACTGCTTCTCTGCTACTAGTGCTCGAACGCCCTAAACGTCTATTGCAATGCTTTGTTACTAGTTCAATCAGTTTTGACAGTAAAATTCAGTTTAGACTGTGAAGCTCATTTTCTTCAGTTAAGTTCAGAGTGAACAGTACTTACAGCATCTGTCAGAGCAGCCGTGGCGCGGCTGATGCGTTTTACATCTAGCACTTTTTGGTGATGTATTTTACATCATCTATTGCAGATGATATTAGGGTCCCACTTCAGATTAACGTTGTCTGTCTTGGCATGCTTCAGCCTCGTCGCCGTACACCTTAGCGGAGCTGCTCCAACGACGGAACCGTCCATCACAGCGGAGCAGTACCCTCGGCGCCGTTTCTAGAGGCCTCGGATCTTCTTCCCCGCCTCCAACAGTCACACCAGCATCATCACCATCCTCCACGTCCAACTCAATGATGCTGAGGTCCACAAGGCTATGCCAAAGAGGTTGTACACTCGTCGCATCAGTTTGTTTCTCCATTCCTCTGTTCTTCCAATTCATGTGAGCCAAACACCCAGGTTGACTGAAATCCTATGTTTCCAAATGCTCTGTTTTGCACGTGCATTCCTATCATATTCCTGTGTTTTTCCTGTCCCTGCATTTATAGAATCCTCCAATTCTAAGGAGCGCTTACAGATTTACTTCATTTTCAGAAAGGCGTCAAAGAAAACTATGTGTGTTATGTCGTGCTCCTGCCGTGCCGTCATCCACCCCACTTGAGGTGCACCATCGACAGAAGCATTCACTGCAGCAGAGATCCCCCCTGCAGACTTCCTTTCGCCGCCTCAGATCATCTTCCCCGTTGCCGGCAGCCACGCCAACTGCATTACCATCATCGACTGATCAGATGAACCTGAGGACCACACAGTTCCGGAAGAGAGGTCGCAGTCTTTCGTGTTTGCTTACGTTATACATCGGTTATTATTACCTGCTACTTTATCGTTCAATCTTGAGTTTTGAATTGCCCATGGGTCTCATATCGAGCCAGCAACGAATAGTATATGTCTACTATCTGGTTCATCTGGGGTCTTCTATGTGGTTCATGTTGGGTGGGCAACAAACAATAGATGATCCATTGTCTATCTTTTTAAACTGAAGCTATAATCTACCTGCTATCATTAGTTTTGGATCTATCCACTCGTTTGCTACCATCAGTCTTGATTTTTGCATGCACCCCTTAGGCCTTACAAAATCTAACTATTTTTTTATTATGCATGTCAGATATTGTACACAATCGTACTGAACATGTAGAGAAAAAGAGAAGACCGTTGCGTGCGAATATAATGTCATGCAGACGCCGCTCCATGGTGGGCGAAGTGCCCCCTCCCTCCTGCATTTCCAGATTGTATTCCAGAGGAAGATAACTGTTCAGATGGAGATTTAGAAGGAGCCGACCACGCCTGTTTACCACCTAAGGTGTTTGCTCTAACCTGGCATGCTGATGTTGGTCATATCATGCATATGGCGCCTTGCATTGCTTACATTATACATCTTATATGTCATCATCTTAGTTTAGATTTGCTTTCTGTGAATGCCACCTGTTTGGTTTCTATATCATACTCCCACCATTCCTAAATATTTTTCTTTTTAGAGATTTCAACAAGTGACTACATACGGAACAAAATGAGTGAATCTACACTCTAAAATATGTCTATATACATTCGTATGTGGTAGTCCATTTGAAATCTCTAAAAAGACAAATATTTAGGAACAGAGGGAGTATATGGGAATTATGCAATGCCATCTTCTTTAGCCAGGCATCATATACGTGAATCATGCAATGCCATCCTGTTTAGCCAGTCATCGTATATGTGAATTGTATTGTGCCATATTTTTTTCCATAATGTATTCCATTTGTCAACAATGTTTATACATTCATCTACTCTTCCTGTGCATCAGCCATTTGAGTCGGTCATGGGAAAATCTGGAGTGAAAACAAGGTCTTCTGAGCAGTCAGTGCTACCTGTCGATGCAGATTTCTTGCTGGTTACAGATAGCTCCTCAGAGGAGGATTCAGAGAGAGATGACCAGTCGTATTCCCCCCCCCCCAAGGTGCATGCTCTAACTTGGCTGGGTTATATTGCTCATATCATGCATATGGTGTCTCGCATTGCCATGCCATCTGCTTAGATTAGACATGCTTTGTATGAATGCCTCCTGTTTGCTTTCTATATCAGATATGTGAATTATGCAATGCCATGTTTTTCAGCCAGTTATCATATATGTGAATTATGAACCGCCATGGAGCCACGCATCATATATGTGAATTATCTCATGCCATCTTTTTTTTCATTACGTATTCCATTTATGTTGACTTCTTGCTCTATGTTGATTTCAGTTTAAGTTGTATAAACAGTTATGCTCTCATGTGATGCACATTACAAGTGCTGCCAATGCTGTGTAGTTTCTCACACTTATATTCTGTCTATGCTGCTGTGTCTTAAAAATATATGAGTTGAACTGTGTCTCTATCTTGATTAGGGAACATAAACTAGAATGATATGGACAATACAGTGACCATAGTACATAGATATATGTTTGTTTCATGCTTTTATCCTGTCCACCTTACTACTGAACCGGTTTACCAAAATGAGTTTCGTATACTACAAGCTAAACCTGTGATGTGTCTGCTTGTTTCTCTTGTAGTATGCAAACAGAATATTGGAGAAGAGCACCCCACTATGCAATGGTAGAGAAAGTAATGCAGATAAGGTTCAAGATAGTGAGACAACCCTGTTGGTCTCCAAGAAAGGTGATAAAAACGATCTTGTAGACAGTGAGAAAACCCCACAGTCCTGCGTTGATGTAGTGTTCGAGTTACTGGCCAATACCGCTGGCACAAGCTCTTCGAACTCGCTGCCTGAATCACTTCGGCTTCTTCAGTCTCAGCTACAAGCTGAAAGGCATCAGTCAGCTGTGCTGCGGCAAGAAGCCGAAGGACTGAGGAAGTCCCTGCAGAATTCAGATGCGTACTTTCTTGTGCAACAGCAAGCGCTGGAGGATTTAAGCGCCAAACAAGAGAAAGTTAATAAGCTTGCTAAGCATCTTGCCAGCATTATGGGTACCCAGGATATTGTTTCTTGAACTCTTCTGAAGTGGTTTCAGTTCTGGACTTGTTTTGCTGCGGCGTTTATATGCTGCTTTGTTCCCTATATTTGCACTGGTGGCGAACTTTGATGCCCAGTGGATGTAATATGTGTAATAGCCGTGATAGCCTAGCATAAGTTGCTTGCTTATTTATTTCCTTGTTGTCTTGTTTATTTGTTTGCTTGTAGTCAGTGCAGTTCTTTTTCCGCGGTTTGCTAGTGGCTGCAATAACCTATTTTTTAAAACTAGGCCACAATAACCATGGGCTAATATTTACTGTAGTGACACTGGGCCTCCTACAGGCCGTAGAAACAGTGGGCCTTCTACGGGCCATAGAAACAGTAGGCCTTGTACGGGCCGTAGAAACAATGGGCCTTCTATGGGCCGTATCATCAATGGGCCTTATACGGGTCGTATGATCGATTGGCCAAACATGGGCCAATAACAGGCCGCATTATGGCCGTAAACGGGCTAGAGTTGGAATCGTCCGTTCATGGGCCGACCATAACGGGCCATCGTTAATAGGCCGTATTTGATGACGCTATGAAAACGGCCCAACGTATTAACGGACCACAAACGGGCCGACTGTAACCACGGGCTGAATTTGGCCCACAAGCAGAAAATGACAGTAATGGGCCGTAAGTAAACGATTGCTGGGAATGAGCCCAAGAATAAATGGGCTCTGAGAAGGCCGAAAGATAACATGGGCTGGAAACGGCCCAATGGAATAACGGGCCGTTAATGGGCATAAAGTGATACACTGTTCATTACGGGCCAGTTTCACCACGGGCCGTTAATGGGTATAAAGTGATACACTGTTCATTACGGGCCAGTTTCACCATGGGCCGTTAATGGGAGTAAAGTGATACACTGTTCATTATGGGCCAGTTTCACCACGGGCCGTTAATAGGCCAAGAGTTACATAGGGCCTCATATGGGCCGAAAGACGTCATGGGCCATACATGGGCCAGAAGTGAAAACGGGATGGAATCATATTGGATGGCCCAGATGACGCTACTGGGCCTAATTCGGATAGGGCGTAACGGGCCTTGGGTTAGCGGGCTGTAAATGGGCTATATGCGAACAGGCCGTTAACAGGCTTTCCATGGGCCGGCCCGCCACCTTTTGACCAAGTCAAACGGGCCGGCCTTTTCACAGGAATGGGCCTCTGTTGGGCCGTGCCACGTGTCGACGTATCATAGGCGCCTTCCGTCCAAGGAGTGGATGACATCTGTCCCAACGATGAGCCGACACGTGTTTCCTCCAGCCAATGATGATTTTACACGTGGAAAATCCCCATTGGTCGGGGCTGTTAACGGGTTATCGGATCCAAAACCCGACCCGATAGCTTAACGGCGTTCCGTTACGGTTGATGCCACGTGTCGGTCACCCTTGACGAAAGCACTTCTGTGACGCGCGATTTATCGTCATGGAAGTGGACACTTCCGTGATGATAATTTTGGCAATGTTATGGAACACTTCTACGACAGCACAGGTATGACTATCTTGATTCTGTCATAAATTTGTCATGGATGTACATGCATGACAGAAAACGCGACCTACTGTGACAAACACGTATCATCACGGAAGTGTATTTTTTTTTGTAGTGAGAGCGCGTGTCCGCTCGCGCCCTGCAAATGCCCGGTGCCCGTCTGCGGCTACGAAGGCCCGCCGCCGGCGCTCTACCACCACATCAGCACCGCGCATCCCATGCCCGTGCACAGGATCCAGTACGGCAAGGTGCTCTAGCTGCAAGTGCCACTGTCGGAGCCACGGCTCTTGCTGTTCGCGGAGGAGGACCGCCGCGTGTTTTTCTTGGTCGGCGGCGTGCTCGACATCGGCGCGCATATCGCCGTGTCGGTCGTCTGCATCAGAGCGGGGGCGTCCCCACTGCCGCACTACATGGACAAGATGTGGGCGAACGGCCCGCCGGGGGAGCCCAAAGGCATGACCGATGCCGTCAAGGTGGAAATGGAGGTGACAAGCAGCAAGGATCCCGGCGACGTCGACGTGCAGGAGCTGACCTTCTTGACAGTTCCGCCCAAGCTGCTGGCCGGGGCTAAGCTTGTGTCCCTCCACATTCAGATTGACAAGCTCATGTCCTAAATGTTTCTACAATGCCTTCTGTTTATCTTAGTAATATGCTAATATAGGGATTACCTTGGTCTACTTTAGCTTAAGAAATGGTGGGTTTTGGTGGCGATGCAGCAATTACTTCGACATCAGATCAGTAATTTCCAACAGTCGAACGGATATTTTGTGTCTGTTGGATATAAAGTTCCTTTGGGTAAGAAGTACTACTTGTCATCAAAATGGGTAAAAGGAGATGTATGTAGACGTATTTTAGTTCTAGATACGTCCCTTTTTATCCATTTTGATGACAAGCACTCCCTCCGTTCCACCATTCATGCCTTCCATTTGTCAAAATATAGATGTATCTAGACATGTTTTAGTATATAGGTACATCCATGATAGAGCCAATCGGATACATGAGAACACTACAATTCGTAGCTACAGATGCGTGTGTGACTCCCAGATGCAGAGGCCCGGGGTCATCATCCTCCTTTTCGAGAAAAAACAGACGCGTGTGTGAGAGGACGAGTGCGTGCGTGCACCTCTTCTCTTCCTGTATAACGTACTACTAAACTCAGAGTACAAGTTTTTGTGGGTGGCACGATGGTGCGTGCGAGAAGTCCCGAGAGATAGGTTTAATGCGTCTGGAAAAAAGACAGGCCTAGAGCTCGCCACGCGGCTATTCCTGTCGAACGCCCCATTAACCGTAAGATATGTATACGACGGTGCCAGTTATTGCACGTACACAGCAGTACTCCCTTATTTCCGGTTTATAGGGCTTAATTCAAAAATCTCACCAACCAAGATGGTGAGTGGTGGAATATTTTTTGTAGTTTGCAAAAGCACCTAATTAATGCTCTTGTTTTTCTCAAAAAATTATGTTTATCAATGCATTAATTGCAATGCATGCATGCATAAAGTAGATGCATTGGTCAATTTTCTCTTAATACTTGCATGCAATGATTTAATGCACCTTGGATTCTGAACATGTGTTGGGGAACAACCAAATTGAGCCTTATAAAATGGAAAAACTAAAATTTTGATATAAGCCCTATAAAACCGGAAAGGAGGGAGTAGAAAAAGAAGTACTCCATCTGGGAATAGTGCCGCACTTCGAAACTAGAACCGTCAATAAATTTTGAGCTTGCGTCTCGTCACATTCCAAATTACTCCACGCTATATTGAATTGCAAACCTGTTCACACCGATCACAACCTAAACGGTTTCCCACTTAGGAGCGTATTAGTACCACGCTATATTGAATTGCAAACCTGTTCACACCGATCACAACCTAAACGGTTTCCCACTTAGGAGCGTATTAGTACTCGGTTATAAATACTAGTATGCCAAGATGACTGCACATTCCTCCTCAACTCCTCATCCACAAAAACAAACAAGTCATTCAGCATCCTTCCCTTGCGTCTGCCATGGCCAGCGTGAGTTCTGGGTCGAGAGATTGCCACCAGGGAGAGGCGAACATGGAAGCAGAAGCACGAGAGATGTCCCGCCTCGCTGCGAGAGCAGCCGACATGTCCCACCACGCGAAAGTAGCAGCACAGAGGTCCCGCCGCGCCGCTGAAGCAGCACGGAGGTCCCGCCGCGCCGTCGATGCAGCAGACTGGTCCGGCCGCGCCGCGGAAGCAGTAGACATGTCCCGCCGCGCCACGAATGCAGCAGAGATGTCCCGCCGCGCCGCGGCGGCCTGGGAAAATTTCTCGCGGGCAGGCGACGACTGTTATAGGCGCATGCATGCGATCGTCCATAGCCAGATGGATCAGATCTCCGGCTGGGCGAGGTTGTAGGACGACATGAAAGCCTCATTTGAACAGGCTACCGGCATCATCCGGCAACTAAGGGAGGGCAATGAGAGGCTCCAGGCCGAGCGCGACCTGCTACGGGCCGTATCATCAATGGGCCTTATATGGGCCGTATCATCAATGGGCCTTATATGGGCCGTATGATCGATTGGCCAAACATGGGCCAATAACAGGCCGCATTATGGCCGTAAACGGGCTAGAGTTGGAATCGTCCGTTCATGGGCCGACCATAACGGGCCATCGTTAATAGGCCGTATTTGATGACGCTATGAAAACGGCCCAACGTATTAACGGACCACAAACGGGCCGACTGTAACCACGGGCTGAATTTGGCCCACAAGCAGAAAACGACAGTAACGGGCCGTAAGTAAACGCATGCTGGAAATGAGCCCAAGAATAAATGGGCTCTGAGAAGGCCGAAAGATAACATGGGCTGGAAACGGCCCAACGGAATAACGGGCCGTTAATGGGTATAAAGTGATACACTGTTCATTACGGGCCAGTTTCACCATGGGCCGTTAATGGGTGTAAAGTGATACACTGTTCATTACGGGCCAGTTTCACCACGGGCCGTTAATAGGCCAAGAGTTACATAGGGCCTCATATGGGCCGAAAGACGTCATGGGCCATACATGGGCCAGAAGTTAAAACGGGCTGGAATCATATTGGATGGCCCTGATGACACTACTGGGCCTAATTCGGATAGGGCGTAACGGGTTGTAAATGGGCTATATGCAAACAGGCCGTTAACACGCTTTCCATGGGCCGGCCGCCACCTTTTGACTAAGTCAAATGGGCCGGCCTTTTCACAGGAATGGGCCTCTGTTGGGCCGTGCCACGTGTCGACGTATCATAGGCGCCTTCTGTCCAATGAGTGGATGACATCTGTCCCAACGATGAGCCGACACGTGTTTCCTCCAGCCAATGATGATTTTACACATGGAAAATCCCCATTGGTCGGGGCTGTTAATGGGTTATCGGATCCAAAACCCGACCCGATAGCTTAACGGTGTTCCATTACGGTGGATGCCACGTGTCGGTCACCCTTGACGAAAGCACTTCTGTGACGCGCGATTTATCGTCATGGAAGTGCACACTTCCGTGATGATAATTTTGGTAATGTCATGGAACACTTCTACGACAGCACAGGTATGACTATCTTGATTCTGTCATAAAATCGTCATGGATGTACATGCATGACAAAAAACGCGACCTACTATGACAAACACGTATCATTACCCCCGGGCATAAAAACTGAAGACCGAAGACCGAACCCGAAAAGACCGAGACCGAACCCGAAATGACCGAACTAAATAAGACCGAATAAAAAACGGTCTGCACTATTGTATGACCGAACTAGTTACGGTCTGATCGGTCATCTGATGTTGTGGACCGAATAGCCCGTATAGACCGAATTTAGAAAAGCCCATCTGGCCAGCCCAAGGACACAAGCGAGATAACACACAAACACACCTCGTCCTCACCTCACGATGCAATCGATTCAGAGAACCTAGCCGCCGCCCACTTTTGCACAATTCCTCTTTTCTCTCCCACCACGAACCCTAGCCGCCGTCCCTCGCGGTGGCGTGATGCCGTGAGCCGTCAGCCATGACCGAGGAGCGCCGCGTGCCTCTGACCGATGAGCGACGAGGACCGGCGACCTGAGCTGCTGCCCTGACCGGTGACGACGAGCCGACCACCATCCACGACCACTGTGCCCCTTGCGTCGTGCCGCCAAGCCCGACCCTCTTTCGTCGCTCCACTGCCAGTGACGGGGACATCCGCCGACAGTGCTCCATCTCCTGGCTGCTGCAGTTCGTCACCACCTCTCGTCCTCTTCGAGGTTGGTGCTGGGTCGTCGCCTGCTGTTCTTCCGGTGTTGTACCTTGCAGCTGAATCCTGAAGGCGAGCAAGATACTTCATCTCTCTATGTGCATATGTGATGTCTAGATTGTCATTCTTTTATGTGAATCAATTATATTGTTCAAGTTCTGTGATGTTCAAATTAAGGTTGATATAGTGGCTTGCCTTTTTTTGGCTTGTATATATTCACGACAGATTCGTGCCATGCTGCTTTATGTACTAACTAGGCTATAAGTAGTATCTTTTTGTTAGTTTGTATGTTCCTGTGTACCATTAGATGAAGAAATGGTTCAGTAACGAGTAACCTGTTTTTTGTAGATGCTTTCTATACTGGAATCTGAACATGATGAGGGATTGAAGGACAAAGATGATGCATTTATGAGTGTAGATGCAGAGGTAGATGCAGAAGCAGATGCAGAAGCAGCGGCTGCAGAAGCAGGAGACGAATCATTCTTACGTAGCATCATTGAAGATGAAGATGCCGAAGCAAAAGTTGGTGAAGGTGCCAATCCAGAAGCTGCTCAAGATGACAAGCCAAAAGGACGGAAGCAAATGGCGTCAAGATCACAAATCTGGGAGCATTTTACCAAAGTTTTTGATGACAAGGGGTTAGTAAAGGAAGGAAAATGCAAGTATTGTGACCGACCAATTCAAGCTACTACATCAATCAATGGAACAACAGCAATGCGCAGGCACTTTGGTACATGCAAGCGCAGTCCGAATAAGAAAATGGATCCAAATCAGACCACTTTGCAAGCAACTCCAGGAGATGGCATTAATACTTGGAGATATGATGCAGAAAAAGTTAGGAAGGCATTTGCTGTGATGGTCATAGAGGATGAACTGCCTTTTGCATTTGGTGAGAAATCTGGATTCAGAAAGTTCATTTCAGTCGCTTGCCCCCGCTTTAGTCCACCATCAAGAAGAACTTGTACTAGGGACACTGTCAAAATCTATCTAGATGAGAAATGCAAGTTGAAAAAGTTTTTCAAAGAGAATTGTGGAAGTGTGTGTGTAACCACTGATTGTTGGACTTCTCAGCAGCAAGATGGCTATATGGTAGTGACTGCACACTTCATTGATGAAGAGTGGAAGTATCATAAGAAGATTATTAATTTCATTATGGTGAAGGGCCACAAAGGGAAGGATCTTGGGAAGAACTTGCAGAGATGTTTGATGGAATGGGGGCTAGAGAGAGTTATGACAGTCACCGTGGATAATGCAAGCAATAATGATGGCTGCATTGTTCACTTGAGAAAGTGCATGGTTGAGGCCAAAACTAGCATAGCTGCTGGAAAGTTTTTGCATATGAGATGTGCGGCACATATTGTCAACCTTATTGTACAAGATGGCCTAAAAGAAGTTGAACTTTCAATCAAACGTGTCCGAGCTGCTGTGCGATACATCAAGAATGGGACTTCTCGGTTGGTAAAATTCAAAGAGCTAGCATTGGAAGAAAAAGTTAAGAGCAAAGCATTCTTGAACCTAGATGTATGCACTCGGTGGAACTCAACTTACATAATGTTGAAGGCTGCCATCACCTACGCGAAGGTGTTTACAAGGTACTGTGAGGATGACCCATTGTATGCGTTGGACTTGTCTGAAGAAAAAGGAGGATTTGGGTATCCAGATGAAATGGATTGGGAAAATGCTAGGAAAATGGCTGCCTTTCTTGCTCATTTTTATGATCTTACTGTTCGTGTGTCATCCTCACTTCATGTCACTTCCAACAACTTTCTTTTCGAGGTTGGCAATATACACATATTGGTTCAAAATTGGATGAGCAGTACAGATCCTTTGCAAAAAGCTATGGCAGAGAGGATGAAAGAAAAGTTTGACAAATACTGGGGGTCTTGGCATGAGAATGAAAAGGTGAAGGATAAGGGTCCTATTGTAAATGAAAGAGGGAAAGGGAAGAAGAAGGAGAAGGAGGAGAAGGAGAAGGAAAATCTCAACTTGCTCATTTTTATTGCTGCAGCTCTTGATCCAAGGTATAAGCTTTCTGATTTCACTAGGCTCACTACTTTGGAAATATTTGGTGTTGAGTCTGGAGAGAAGGTGTGGTATGCTGTCAACAAATGTGTTCGCGAGTTGTTTGAAGAATACCGAGTAAGATTGACTACACCAGAACCAACAACACCAGCCATTAGCCAAGTAACAATAGAAGGAGGAGGAGCAAGTATGATGAAGGAACTAATTGCAAGTAGGTTGAGGCAAAATAATAGTGGAGGAAGTGCAAGTAGTAAATCTGAGCTTGAAAAATACCTTGCTGAAGACTCTGAAGACCCTGACAAAAAAATTGACATCCTAGGATGGTGGAAAGAGAATTCATCTAGGTTTCCAATCTTGGCAAATATGGCTCGTGATATTCTTGCTATCCCCATTACAACTGTGGCTTCTGAGTCTGCCTTTAGCACAAGTGGACGCATACTTGATGACTTTAGGACATCTCTAACTCCGTTTATGGTGCAAGCTTTAGTTTGTACGCAAGACTGGCTGAGAAGGTCAACAGATCCGGTCGACATCAAGGAGAACTTGGAAGAATTAGAAGTGCTAGAAAAAGGTAAAAAAATCAGCCAACTTGTCAATACATTTGTTTTTTTATTGTAGAGATATTAATATGCATGACATGCATCAGTACCAAACCAATGTATGGAGAACTTTATATGCATGACTTGACAAACTTCTTCATTAACTAGACCTAGCTAGTAGATCTCAACAAAATCACATTGCATTTGTCACTATCAGTATATCACCATAGCTAGCAGATTATGAAATTTGATTGAATACTTGACTTGTTGTAGAGTTGATTGAAGAATTTGGTGACAAGGTGAAGGGAAAGCGCAAGTTCAATGGTGGTGTTGTTGCTTCTTCCATGGCCAAGTCAAACAAGTGTGCAAGTCGACCAACAAAGTGACATCCACGTCTACTCATGGCTGAACTAAAATCATGTTGAATGTATGTTGTTTTAGTTATCATCTTTTGCTTTTGATTTGTGACTTGAGACTTGAGAATTGAGAACTGAGAGTGAGAGTGTGAGACCTTAATGTTTGTTGTTTGCTGCTGAATTGAAAGCATGTACTAAACTTGATTTGTTTCATGTCAAGTTCTATGTTGTCAAGTACTAAGTGGTGATGGTGTTTGCTGCTTGTCGACTTCATGGGCTGATCCGCTGATGTTACTGGATCTTCTTACTTTCTGGTGTCAAATATAAATGAGTATGCATGCATGGATCTTGTTGCTGGTGAAGTGGTGATTATATATAGTGCTAATTTTCTATGTAAAGATTTTCATATGGTGTACTGTATTCCATCCAGATTGCATACAAGTGTTACTTGTTTGAATTTTTCTTATGTACACATGCGCCAATTTACAGACATATGTTATCTCTATACACACAGCTTTCTGCACACATGTACCTCTTTACTCTATGTAATTTGTATACAATTGGTACTGGAAGTAACATAAATCTGGGTTCTAGCATTTAATTTGGTCTATTTGGTCAGGACTGAAGACCGAATAGTAAAGACCGAAGACCGAATAGTGAATAACCGAAAAGACCGAAATTATATCGGTCTTCAATTATGGGAGACCGAAATTTTGGAAGACCGAAAAGACCGGACCGAACAAACCGAAAAGACCGAACGCCCGGGGCTACGTATCATCACGGAAGTGTATTTTTTTAGTGACATATGGTCTTCCAATGCCCTTCCAGTAAACAATGTGGGTCCATCCTTGGGATCACATGGCAAGACACTGGATCCAGACTTCAATGGATTAGTCACGCAGCAAAAAATCAGAACAAACCCATGTTCATGGAAATATTCCTACAGGCAGCTTGGAGTATCTGGAAAGAGAGGAATAACAAGCACTTCAGAAACATCGCCCCCACTTTGCTCTCCTGGCTTGAGCGTTTTAAGCATGATTTTAGCCTCCTCTAGCATAGAACTAAGACTGATAAGAGAGACTTTATTCTCTCCTTTGTACAAAACTTTGAACCTCCTTGACTCTTCCACCATAATAAAGTAGCTGCTAATCCCTCCCAAAGTGGAGGATAAGCACCCTGTAACTGCACCATGTACATTGTATTCTATTTTTGAGTAATACAAACACAGTGGGAGCCTCTCCCACTGTCTGGTCTCTCAAAAAAAACTCCATGCAATTCGTTTGAATCAAAAAGGTTGGTTCTTATAAAATTTATTTGAATCTAAGATGACACTGTGTGGATGACTAGCTCAAAGCAGCCTAAACACCTTCAAGAAACAGCATGTCCTGGAACTACAGATAGCGATCATGCATGTGGGAGGCAATGTTATTTTCCTGGAACAAAAGATGGTTGATACGTCTCCAACGTATCTATAATTCATGAAGTATTCATGCTATTATATTATCTGTTTTGGATGTTTATGGGCTTTACTAAACACTTCTATATTATTTTTGGGACTAACCTATTAACCGGAGGCCCGGCCCAAATTGCTGTTTTCTTGCCTATTTCAGTGTTTCGAAGAAAAGGAATATCAAACGGAGTCCAAACGGAATGAAACCTTCGGGAGAGTTATTTTTGGAACGGAAGCGATCCAGGAGACTTGGAGTAGACGTCAGGGAAGCTTCGAGGTGGCCACGAGGCAGGGAGGCATGCCTGCCCCCCTGGGCGCGCCCCCCACCCTCGTGGCTCCCCTGACCGACTTCTTTCCCCTATATATATCCATATACCCTAAAAACATCGAGGAACAGAATAGATCGGGAGTTCCGCCGCCGCAAGCCTCTGTAGCCACCAAAAACCTATCGGGACCCTGTTACGGCACCCTGCCAGAGGGGGGATCCCTCACCGGGGGCCATCTTCATCATCCCGGCGCTCTCCATGACGAGGAGGGAGTAGTTCACCCTCGGGGCTGAGGGTATGTACCAGTAGCTATGTGTTTGATCTCTCTCTCTCTTGTTCTTGAGATGGTATGATCTTGATGTATCACGAGCTTTGCTATTATAGTTGGATCTTATGATGTTTCTCCCCCTCTCCTCTCTTGTAATGGATTGATTTTTCCCTTTGAAGTGATCTTATCGAATTGAGTCTTTAAGGATTTGAGAACACTTGATGTATGTCTTGCATGTGCTTATCTGTGGTGACAATGGGATATCACGTGATTCACTTGATGTATTTCTTGGTGATCAACTTGCGGGTTCAGTGACCTTGTGAACTTATGCATAGGGGTTGGCACACGTTTTCGTCTTGACTCTCCAGTAGAAACTTTGGGGCACTCTTTGGAGTTCTTTGTGTTGGTTGAATAGATGAATCTGAGATTGTGTGATGCATATCGTATAATCAAACCCACAGATACTTGAGGTGACATTGGATTATCTAGGTGACATTAGGGTTTTGGTTGATTTGCGTCTTAAGGTGTTATTCTAGTACGAACTCTATGATAGGTCGATCCGAAAGAATAACTTTGAGGTGGTTTCGTACCCTACAATAATCTCTTCGTTTGTTCTCCGCTATTAGTGACTTTGGAGTGACTCTTTGTTGCATGTTGAGGGATAGTTATATGATCCAATTATGTTATTATTGTTGAGAGAACTTGCACTAGTGAAAGTATGAACCCTAGTCCTTGTTTCCTAGCATTGCAATACCGTTTACACTCACTTTTACCACTTGTTACCTTGCTATTTTTATATTTTCAGATTAGAAAAACCTATATCTACCATCCATAGTGCACTTGTATCACCATCTCTTCGCCGAACTAGTGCACCTATACAATTTACCATTGTATTGGGTGTGTTGGGAACACAAGAGACTCTTTGTTATTTGGTTGCAGGGTTGCTTGAGAGAGACCATCTTCTACGCCTCCCACGGATTGATAAACCTTAGGTCATCCACTTGAGGGAAATTTTCTACTGTCCTACAAACCTCTGCACTTGGAGGCCCAACAACGTCTACAAGAAGAAGGTTGCGTAGTAGACATCAAGCAGTTTCTGGCGCCGTTGCCGGGGAGGTTAGTGCTTGAAGGTATATCTTTAGATCTTGCAATCGAATCTTTTAGTTTCTTGTTTTATCACTAGTTTAATTTATAAAAGAAAACTACAAAAAAAATGGAATTGAGGGTGCCTCATATGCTTCATCTTTTTAATGTCTTTCGTGAAAATAAGGATTCCGATAATTGTGCTCAATTGCTAGAGGAAGAATGCATTAGAATGTTTGGCACTAAATATTTGAATGATTAGCATGATTTCAATGTTGCTAGTATGAATTCCTTGAATACCCATGATGCTAATGACATGCAAAGCCACAAGCTTGGGGAAGCTATGTTTGATGAAGATGATATTTTTTGTCCCCCAAGTTTTGATGAGCAAATTTATTGTGATGATAGCATGCCTCCTATTTATGATGATTATATTGATGAAAGTGGGTTTGGAAGAGTGTCAACTTTAGGAAGTAATGATCCCACTATTTTGGAGGGTGTTGAATCTTATTGATAATTATGAAAGTGGATTTGGAGAGGCCATGACTTTATTTAGTGATGAATCCATTATTTCGGAAGAGGTTCCAATTGGTTATGAGAACAAAGTTGCTATCTATGATGATTATTGTGATGACTTGTATGCTATTAAAAATAATGATAACCATGAAACTTGTCATCATGATTTTCAATTGGATTATGCCTCACATGATAATTATTTTGTTGAGTTTGCTCCCACTACTATTCCCAATGAGAAGAATTTTGCTTATGTAGAGAGTAGTAAATTTTCTATACTTGTAGATCATGAAAAGAATGCTTTAGGTGCTGGTTATATTGTTGAATTCATTCATGATGCTACTGAAAATTATTATGAGGGAGGAACATATGCTTGTAGGAATTGCAATAATATCAAGTTTCCTCTCTATGTGCTTAAAATTTTAAAGTTATGCTTGTTTTGCCTTCCTATGCTAGTTGATTATTGTTCCCATAAGTTGTTTGCTCACAAAATCCCTATGCATAGGAAGTGGGTTAGACTTAAATGTGCTAGTCATATTTTTCATGATGCTCTCTTTATGTTTCTATTCTTATCTTTTATGTGAGCATCAATGAAATCATCATGCCTAGCTAGGGGCGTTAAACGTTAGCGCTTGTTGGGAGGCAACCCAATTTTATTTTAGTTCTTTGCCTTTTGCTCCTGCTTAGTAATAAATAATCCATCTAGCCTCTGGTTAGATGCGGTTTTATGTTTTAATTAGTGTTTGTGCCAAGTAGAACCTTTGGGAAGACTTGGGTGAAGTCTTTATGATCATGCTGTAAAAAACAGAAACTTTAGCGCTCACAAGATTAGCTGCCATTTTTTACTGGATAGCGATTTTAAGTTTATTCTTTTTGCAGATGATTAATAGACAAATTCCTCAGGTCTACCAATTTATTTCAGAATTTTTAGAGTTCCAGAAGTATACGTTTGATACAGATTACTACATACTGTTCTGTTTTTGATAGATTCTGTTTTCTATGTGTTGTTTGCTTATTTTGATGAATCTATGAGTAGTATAGGAGGGTATGAACCATAGATAAGTTGGAATACAGTAGATATTACACCAACATGAATTTAGAGCGAGTTAACAACAGTACCTAAGTGGTGGTTTTATTTTCTTATACTAACGGAGCTTACGAGTTTTCTGTTGAGTTTTGTGTTGTGAAGTTTTCAAGTTTTGGGTAAAGATTCGATGAACTATGAAATAAGGAGTGGCAAGAGCCTAATCTTGGGGATACCCAAGGCACCCCAAGGCAATATTCAAGGATGACCAAGAGCCTAAGCTTGGGGATGCCCCGGAAGGCATCCCCTCTTTCGTCTTCGTTCATCGGTAACTTTACTTGGAGCTATATTTTTATTCACCACATGATATGTTTTTTGCTTGGAGCATCAATTTATTCTGTTAGGATTTGCTTGCTTTCATTTAGAATTATGTTTTGCATCTTTTATTTCAATAAAAGTGGCATTGATAGCCTTTACTATGCTTATTTTACAAGTCTACATGTTGCTGTTTGAAAACAGAAAGTTTACCGCTGTTGCAAAAATTCCCTAGAAAAGTCAGAATGTGATAAAACGTTGAAACCTTTGCATAATAATCTCTGATAAATTTACTACAGTGGGAATTTTCTTTCATAATTTTTGGAGCTAGGGAAGTATGGATCTTGCTGCATTCTTTACAGACTGTCCTGTTTAGGCAGATTGATTTATGTTTGCATATGTTTGCTTCTTTAATGATTATATTTGAGGATAGGACTATTAAATATGCAGAGGCATTTAGTATGCAATGTTGAATAATAATTTTAGCGATTTGCTAGAGTATGATAAGGTTTTTGCATTGGTTTATACTAACTTACCTCACGAGTCCTTGTTGAGTTTTGTGTGGATGAAGCTTTTGAGATTTAGGAAGACCGTGATATGAGAGGAATTAATGAGACACAAAAGCTCAAGCTTGGGGATGCCCAAGGCATCCCAAGATAATATTTCAAGAAGTCTCAAGCGTCTAAGCTTGGGGATGCCCCGGTTGGCTTCCCACCTTTCTTCTTCGACAACTATCGGTTAGTATCAGTTGATCCTAAGTTTTTGCTTCTTCACGTGATGTTTGCTATTCTTAGAATGTCATTTTATTTTGTTTTGCTTGTTGTTTGAATAAAATATCAAGATCTGAAATTCTTAAATGAGAGAGAGTCTTCACATAGCTACATAATTATTTAACTACTCATTGATCTTCACTTATATCTTTTTGGAGTAGTTTGTCATTTACTCGTGTGCTTCACTTATATCCTATGAGTAAATAGTTGAATGAGCGAATATCATAAATCTGAAATTATATATGTTTTATATGCTTATCCCATGGGGAGTAATGACTTCACATATAAGAAGTAGAGGTGGTAAATTTATTGAAGGTTAGCAAACATTGTATTGGTCACTTGAACAATTCATGAAAGAATATTGAGGGAAGAGAGATTTCACATATAAATATACTATCTTGGACACCTTTTATAATTGTGAGCACTCATTAAAATATGACATGCTAAAAGGTTGATGTTGGACAAGGAAGACAACGTAATGGGTTATGTTTTCTTATATCCGAAATAAAGTATATTGTCATGGATCATTCAACATGCTGAGCTTGCCTTTATCCCTCATGCTAGCCAATTCTTTGCACCAAGTAGAGATACTACTTGTGCTTCCAAACATCCCTTAAACCAGTATTGCCATGAGAGTCCACCATACCTACCTATGGATTGACTAAGATCCTTCAAGTAAGTTGTCGTCGGTGCATGCAATAAAAATTGCTCTCTAAATATGTATGATCTATTAGTGTGGATAAAATAAGCTGTATACGATCTTGTGATGTGGAAGCAATAAAAGCGACAGACTGCATAATAAAGGTCCCTATCACAAGTGGAAATATAAAGTGACGTTCTTTCGCATTAAGATTTTGTGCATCCAACTATAAAAGCACATGACAACCTCTGCTTCCCTCTGCGAAGGGCCTATCTTTTATTCTTGTCCTATACCTTATGCAAGAGTCATGGTGATCTTCACCTTTCCTTTTTACATTTTATCCTTTGGCAAGCACATTGTGTTGGAAAGATCCTGATATATATATATATATATATATATATATATATATCCAATTGGATGTAAGGCATCATGAACTATTATTGTTGACATTACCCTTGAGGTAAAAGGTTGGGAGGAGAATCTATAAGCCCCTATCTTTCTCTGTGTCTGATTAAAACTTTGAACCCATAAATATCGCGTGAGTGTTAGCAATTGTGAAAGACTAAATGATAGTTGAGTATGTGAAGTTTGCTGAATCAAAGCTCTGACATAGACTCTTCCTGAAAATAAGATGAATTGTAATTGTTTAATGACTAATAACACAGTTTGTTAGTTTTCAAGAAAGTTTATGATCTATACTTTAACATGTGAATAGTTTGTTACTTGATCATGAAAGGATTTATGGGATGAGCAACTGTTATGACAAATGATGATGCTAGAAAAGGTGATTGAAATTATCATTGATCAAACTTGTGCACCTGCTAGCATTCACACTTCATAAATTATTTCTTTTATCATTTACCTACTCGAGGACGAGCAAATTAAGCTTGGGGATGCTGATACGTCTCCAACATATCTATAATTTATGAAGTATTCATGCTATTATATTATCTGTTTTGGATGTTTATGGGATTTACTAAACACTTTTATATTATATTTGGGACTAACCTATTAACCGGAGGCCCAGCCCAAATTGTTGTTTTCTTGCCTATTTCAGTGTTTCAAAGAAAAGGAATATCAAACGGAGTCCAAACGGAATGAAACCTTCGGGAGAGTTACTTTTTGAATGGAAGCAATCCAGGAGACTTGGAGTAGACGTCAGGGAAGCTTCGAGGTGGCCACGAGGCAGGGAGGCGTGCCTGCCCCCCTGGGCGCGCCCCCCACCCTCGTGGCTCCCCTGACTGACTTCTTTCGCCTATATATATCCATATACCCTAAAAATATCGAGGAACAGAATAGATCGGGAGTTCCGCCGCCGCAAGCCTCTGTAGCCACCAAACACCAATCGGGACCCTGTTCCGGCACCCTGCCGGAGGGGGGAACCCTCACTGGTGGCCATCTTCATCATCCCGGCGCTCTCCATGACGAGGAGGGAGTAGTTCACCCTCGGGGCTGAGGGTATGTACCAGCAGCTATGTGTTTGATCTCTCTCTCTCTCTCTCGTGTTCTTGAGATGGTACGATCTTGATGTATCGCGAGCTTTGCTATTATAGTTGGATCTTATGATGTTTCTCCCCCTCTACTCTCTTGTAATGGATTGAGTTTTCCCTTTGAAGTGATCTTATCGGATTGAGTCTTTAAGGATTTGAGAACACTTGATGTATGTCTTGCATGTGCTTATCTGTGGTGACAATGGGATATCACGTGATTCACTTGATGTATGTTTTGGTGATCAACTTGCGGGTTCAGTGACCTTGTGAACTTATGCATAGGGGTTGGCACACGTTTTCGTCTTGACTCTCCAGTAGAAACTTTGGGGCACTCTTCGAAGTTCTTTGTGTTGGTTGAATAGATGAATCTGAGATTGTGTGATGCATATCGTATAATCAAACACACAGATACTTGAGGTGAAATTGGAGTATGTAGGTGACATTAGGAATTTGGTTGATTTGTGTCTTAAGGTGTTATTCTAGTACGAACTCTATGATAGTTCGATCCGAAAGAATAAATTTGAGGTGGTTTCGTACCCTAAAATAATCTCTTCGTTTGTTCTCCGCTATTAGTGACTTTGGAGTGACTCTTTGTTGCATGTTGAGGGATAGTTATATGATCCAATTATATTATTATTGTTGAGAGAACTTGCACTAGTGAAAGTATGAACCCTAGGCCTTGTTTCTTAGCATTGCAATACCGTTTACGCTCACTTTTACCACTTGTTACCTTGCTGTTTTTATATTTTCAGATTACAAAAACCTATATCTGCCATCCATATTGCACTTGTATCACCATCTCTTCGCCGAACTAGTGCACCTATACAATTTACCATTGTATTGGGTGTGTCGGGACACAAGAGACTCTTTGTTATTTGGTTGCAGGGTTGCTTGAGAGAGACCATCTTCATCCTACGCCTCCCACGGATTGATAAACCTTAGGTCATCCACTTGAGGGAAATTTGCTACTGTCCTACAAACCTCTACACTTGGAGGCCCAATAACATCTACAAGAAGAAGGTTGCGTAGTAGACATCAATGGTATTTACCTAGAGAAACCCAGCTGCAGTGATGTGAAGTGATGGTGAGTTTTAGATGTAGCCGGTCCTGGACAGTCCTTGTGGAGAAGGGGATTTTTATCTCAGATGATACCACTACTAGGAAAATGCTTATACATAGAATTTTGGCAGTAGCGCCTGTTTGGGCACCCACGCTACTGGTATTTACCAGTAGCGCCGGCCAAAACGGGCGCTACTGCTACTGAGTAGCAGCAGCGCTACTTGGAGCGGGCCGCGCTGCTGTTTAGCGGGCCGCCGGGGCCAAAGGGCAGGCCACTTAGCTGTAGCGTGTGTTTTGCGCCAACGCTACAGCTAGTGGGCTTAGCAGTAGCGCTAGCCCATTGCCCGCGCTGCTGTTAAGCCCACTCCCTCTCCCGCGCGCGCCCCCGGCCCGGCCTCATCTCACTCAGCTCACTCACACTCCACACTCCTCCCTCAATCCCCCGCGCGCTACCGTCGACCCCCGCATGCTGCCGTCCCCCGCGCCGGCCCTCCTCCCTGCTTCGGCCGCCCTCGCCCGCGCCGGCCCTCCTCCCTGCCGGCCGCCCTCCCCATCGTCGGCCTCCTCCCCCGCCGGCCGCCCCGGCCCCCGCGCCAGCTCTCCTCCCGCACCGGCCCTCCTCCACCGAGATATACTCCTCACTCCTTCCTCCTCCTCCCTCCCTCCCTAGTTATAGTTATTAGAGTAGTTATTTTGAATCCTATGTAGTTGAAAAAATGTAGGTTATTAGAATAATGTAGGTTATGATCGAACCCTAGCTAGGACAGATTAGGTATGAACCCTAGTTAATTCGTATGAACCCTAGGTTTTTGAATTTAGCTAGGTTTTAAAGTTAGGACAGAAATTTAGCTAGGTTTTTAATTAGGTGTAGTTAATAGAATTTAGGTGTTTTAAGTGTATTTAAAAGAATTTTAGGTGTTTTAGTTGTTTTAGGTGTAGTTAACAGAATTTTAGGTGTTTTAGTTGCTTTAGGTGTAGTTAACAGAATTCTAGGTATTTTTTTAGTTAAAGCAATTGTTGTTATTTTTTTTAGTTAAAGCAATTTTTCCTGTTATATGCAAATTTGCAGTGGACATGTCATATTTTGAACATGTCACATTTTGGACATGTCAAATTTTTCCGAGTGGCCTATGTTTTGCCAGAAATGTCGATTTGTTTACGTTCTGGCAAATTTCACGCGCTCGATATGTCATGTTTTTAGCAAAGGTCATGCCAAATTTTGCTAAGTGTTTATTAATTTTGTTTTCATAATTAAGCATTTTGTTCTCGACGTCGACGATGCCTATCCCGCATCCTCGTCGTCGACTCGGCGGAGGACTCCTGGTTGAGCCGAGTGGCCATGTCCGGGACTGGGCTCCGCCAGGCTGGTACTGGGTTGTGCTACCTTCTGGTGAGCGCAGCTTAGTGAGGAGCCAGCCCGTCGTTGACACGGAGCTTCTTTGGTGGCGGTCACTGTCGGTGTCAAAACCGGCGGATCTCGGGTAGGGGGTCCCGAACTGTGCGTCTAAGGCGGATGGTAACAGGAGGCAGGGGACACAATGTTTACCCAGGTTCGGGCCCTCTCGATGGAGGTAATACCCTACTTCCTGCTTGATTGATCTTGATGATATGAGTATTACAAGAGTTGATCTACCACGAGATCGTAGAGGCTAAGCCCTAGAAGGTAGCCTATGATTATGATTGTTGTTGTCCTACGGACTAAACCCTCCAGTTTATATAGACACCGGAGGGGGCTAGGGTTACACATAGTCGGTTACAAGGGAGGAGATCTATATATCCGAATTGCCAAGCTTGCCTTCCACGCCAAGGAGAGTCCTACCCGGACACGGGACGAAGTCTTCAATCTTGTATCTTCATAGTCCAATAGTCCGGCCAAAGTATATAGTCCGGCTGTCCGAGGACCCCCTAATCCAGGACTCCCTCAGTAGCCCCTGAACCAGGCTTCAATGACGATGAGTCCGGCGTGCAGATTGTCTTCGGCATTGCAAGGCGAGTTCTTCTCCAAATTCTGAGTACCTGACGAGTAGTGTCCGGCTTCCCATGAATGTTGCACTCCTTGGCTTCTGCGCCTAATAATGGCTATCCTCCACGTGTCGAGCGAATGCGAGAAGTCGGGGCATTTTTACACTTGATACCCTAACCATGTGAGTAAATCGTCTATTTAAAGGGCCGGGGATCCTCAGATCCAGATCACACCATTCTCCCTCAGCGAGTATCCATCGGAGCGCGCCCGGAAAAATCCGTCCCATCATGACCGGCCATCGCAGCTCCTCCTCTCGCTCCCATCGCCTTCAACCAGGCAATTGGAAGAAGTGTTCTGTCTCCCACAGACAGTTAGTAGAGTTACAGACCCAGGGGTTTCTCCCTCCTGCGTATATGGTCCCTATCCGAGCCGGACTAGCCACTTACAATGGTGGGGAGCAAGCGGAGAGCTTTCCCAACCCATCCATGGGGGAGCGGGTATGCCTTGTCCCTTACTTATTGAGGGGACTTGGATTTCCAATCCATCCGTTCCTCCGCGGGCTACTGGAGTTCTACGGCCTCCAGCTGCATAACTTTACTCACGCCTCCATATTACACATCGCTGGCTACGTCGCCCTTTGCGAGCTGTTTTTGGGCTGCGAAGCTCATTTCGAGCTATGGAAGAGGCTATTCTGCCTCGTACCCCGTACACAGGAGGGGTCAATATATCAAGTGGGCGGAGCCGAGATATGGCGCATCGCCGGGACCAGATACTTGTCCGGTACTCCAAAGAAGACATCCGAAGACTGGCCTTGGGAGTGGTTTTATATGGAGGACGTCCCCCTTCCAGACCCTATTCGGATGGGCCTTCCTGAGTTCGACAACGCCCCTTTGAAGAAACGCCGCAGCTGGCGCCCTCGGAGCCCCCAGGAGGAAGATAACGGATAAGTCCTTTACCTGATGGGCCGGATAAAAACGCTGGCCAAATCAGGATTGACAATAATCGAGGTTATGTCAATATGCATAATGCGGGGGGTGCAACCACTTCAATATCGGGGACAACCCATGTGGCACTTCAATGGAGAAGACGATGCCACCCGCTGCGGTCGTAAGGGACCGGACTCCATCGCTGCTCTAGCGAAAATACTGTCCGATTTATATAAAGGAGAGGAAGAGGAGTTCATCCGCATTAAGCCACGGGATGGATTCTCCATGTACAAACCCCCAAACTGGGTGAGCCGCTACTTTTACTCCGAAACTGCCCGCATTCTTCGTCATAAGTATTTACCTTGCTATTTCATAGCAGGAACTGCGAAAAGCTGTGAGGGAGGTCCACAACCCGCCTCCACAACCAGAGGACCCTGACCGGGCCCTCGACCCCGGACTCGAAGAAGATCCGGACACATTTGTGGAGCTCATCGACAGGACGTTCTAACAATTAAGCTGCGATGGTGCCTTGGTGGCCATCATAGCTGATTATCCTGGACTACTCCCTGCATCGCATGTAAGTAAAACCGGAGTCATAACTTCCGAGAAGGATCCCTTTTTTGCACTTCACCTACCGCACACATATGGTGTCTTACAGGGAAGGTCCTCGGGACGCCATGCCGAACCCGCAATGACTCACCAACAAGGGGCACCGAAACCGGGTAGGCTTAAAAGGAAGGCGGTCAGGACTGAGACGCCGTTGCGGAGGTATGAAAAAAGAACCCCGCTCCGTGGTTGTCGTCTTTTAAAATAACGTCTGTGTTTCCTAGCAGGAAAAACGCTCGCCGGACCATATCCGGAGAGCCTGCCGGCCACGCCTCCACCAGCCGGGCTCCCAAGCCGGACTTAGAGGCAGACGCTAACGTGGGGCCAACACCGGATGTTCCTCCTACAGAGGATGCGGATAGGCTGTCCGCTATGAATTCCGAAGTGGAGAGTGCCATGAATCACAGGCGTCGCCAGGCCATACTCCGCGACGCTTGTTTCTCTCAAGAGGCGTTCGATGCCTTCAACACAGGAGACGCGTACATCCGAGCTGCTCGAAATGGTCTTGCCAGAGCCATGGGCCAGTATGTAAAGGATATACGGGTAAGAAAATCTAATAATTATGTATATCAGTAGCCCCTGAGACTTGAAACAGTTGGCACAACTGATTTAAGGATCGTTGTTTTCGTAGGTTCTTACGGAGAAGAATACCCAGTTGTCTCGAGAGCTAGAGGAGTGCAAAGCCCAGCTACGGGCCGCAGTTGCCGCAGTGAAGGAGTCCGAGAAGGCCCCATCTGGTAACACTTGTTTCTATCGAAAAGAATGACATGTACCAGTTGGTATTCGGCATGCATGCAAATCTAACAATAGATTCTGCAGATGACCCCGGAGTGAATCCGGAGGTCGTACGAGGGGATTAGCAACATGCTCAACGACAGCTAAAGGCTGGCGAGCGCATGCTTACGCAGGTTAGGCGGGAGAAAAACGATCTCCAAGATGCCAATACCCAGCTGGGCGTTGAACTGAAAGATGTTCGAGCCCAGCTTTCTGACTCCATAAAGGAGAATAAGAGGCTTCGACGCAGCATTTTTAGTAAGTGCTTGAACGAACTTTTATAGAGTTCGGCGAAGAAACCGGCTAACAGAGTTATATCGGTAGGTATGCTGACGGGTCGTCCCGCGGAGGAGATGCCCGGGTCTGCGGGTGATCTTCTACCAGAGCTCTCACAACTGCACGAACAAGTACGGCAGGTGATGCAAGGCATTGCCCAAGCCTTGTGGCCATCGGACTCCCTGCCAGGAGGCATGGGGGAGCTTGTAGAGATGCTCAAGGGAGCGCGACAGCGCTTCCGATTATGGAAGATATCAGCCTACCGACAAGGTGCAAGGGAAGCCTGGGCCATGGTGAAGACGCGATATACCAAGGCTGACCCGAACCACATGGCCGAGGTCGGACCTGTGGGGTCTGATGGGAAAGAGATCCCCGTCAGTTTGGTGTATGACCAAGTGAAATTAGCCGCAAAGTATTCCCAACGGGATTGTAGGCTAGACATCCTGTTGGATGGTATAGAAGAAGAATTTAGTCAGTCTAAGTGACTGTGTACTTCCAGTGACATATATTGTCCCTAGCTGGATTGTAAATCATTTGTCATGGCGGACCTTTTCGCTTCGACCTCTGGACCCGACAGTCCGGAGTGTATCCGAATACCCGCTCAGTTATGTAAAAACCGGGGTACGCGTGGAAACCAGGCGTAGGGGTCATAAGTGCTTGAACAGACAAGTACCCAACTAGCTATGTTCTATTACATGGATAGTAAGAAACATCTTCTAGGGAGAATAGTTCCGTTAAGGGTTCCTTTCCCTGGGTACGCATGCATTAATGTGCATGTCCGAACTGTGAAAAAGGACGCAGGATATAAACATCTGGGGGCATGTATTACAATAAATAGAAGTCATCTTTTGTTCACTGACTGAATATTCCCTTAAGAACGCTAGCTTTCGGCTTCACCTAGTCTGAGGTACACATCCGGCTGACCCGGCAGTAAGAATCGCAGAGGTGCTCCCCTTATGCCCTAGCCGAATTAACTGGAACGTAGGGCATAAACACAAGAGCCAGGCAACCCAGCTTGGCCAAAACTTAAGTCATATCGATGCATATAATGGCGAAGAAAAGGTACATGTGGAAAGGTAACACATGTACGGGGGCATAAAGCCCGGAATTATATTAAGCTTTTGTATAAGAAGCCCACAGGTATAATGAGCGCGCGTGGCGCGTCAAGATTGTGTAGTCAAGACACATTTTAACCTTTTAAGGCTGTGAAGAAAAAGGGAAGAAAGAAAGAAAGAAAGAAAAGACAGATAACGGATATATAAAAAATTGACGAAGGTAAGGAGACGAAAACATAGTCCGGCACTAGGCGTAGAACCTTCGGAGTCTGGCTGCATTCCATGGGTTTGGCTCGAGTCGATTGTCTAATGCATCCCGCAGACAGTACGCTCCACCGGTCAGAACTTGGTCAATAACGAAGGGACCTTCCCATTTCGGCTTGAGCTTGTTTTTTCTTCTCCGGTAGGCGTAGAATGAGTTCGCCAATGTTATAAGTTTTGGCCCGTACTTCTCTGCTTTGATACCGTCGAGCCTGTTGCTGATAGAATGCGGAGCGGGCTTTTGCCATGTCACGCTCCTCCTCCAGGGCGTCCAAACTATCTTGCCGATCAAGCTCGGCTTCTTTCTCTTCGTACATGCGTACTCGAGGTGAGTCATGAATTATGTCGCAGGGCAGTACCGCCTCTGCGCCGTACACCATAAAGAACGGTGTGTATCCGGTAGTGCGATTCGGCGTGGTCCGCAGCCCCCATAGTACGGAGTCGAGCTCCTCGACCCAGTGAGTATCTGATTCCTTCAAGGATCGCACTAATCTGGGTTTAATGCCGCTCATGATAAGACCATTCGCTCGCTCGGCTTGACCGTTCGTTTGCGGGTGATAGACAGAGGCATAATCGAGCTTAATGCCCATGTTGCTGCACCAAGTTTTTACCTCGTCGGCTGTAAAGTTCGAGCCGTTATCGGTGATGATGCTGTGGGGGACGCCGTAACGGTGTACAACCCCGGATATGAAGTCTATCACTGGTCCGGACTCGGCCGTTTTAACTGGTTTGGCTTCTATCCATTTGGTGAATTTATCCACCATGACCAATAGGTATTTTTTCTTATGGCTTCCCCTTTTAAGGGGTCCGACCATATCAAGCCCTCAGACCGCAAAGGGCCAAGTAATGGGGATTGTTTGGAGAGCGGTAGGTGGCATATGGCTTTGTTTTGCAAAAAGCTGGCAACCGACGCAACGTTGAACGAGGTCATGTGCGTCTGCTCGGGCCGTCGGCCAGTAAAAACTTGTACGGAAGGCCTTGCTTACAAGGGCCCGAGCTGCGGCGTGGTGGCCGCCAAGTCCAGCATGAATTTCTGCCAAAAGTTGCCGTCCTTCCTCTTCGGAGATGCACCTTTGAAGTACTTCGGTAGCGCTTTTCTTATAAAGCTCTCCCTCGTGGACCTTGTAGGCTTTAGACCGCCGCACAATGCAACGTGCCTCGTTTGGGTCCTCAGGGAGTTCTTGCCTAGTTAGGTAGGCCAAGAAGGGTTCTGTCCACGGGGCGATGACAGCCATAATCACGTGGGCCGAAGGCGTTATTTCGGTGGCAGAGCCTCCGATTACGTCGGAGTGTTCGGTATCTGGTGTTGTGGCCAGGTCCGGACTGTTGTTGCCGGTCTCTCCTTCCCATACCACGGATGGCTTAAATAGCCTTTCCAAAAAGATATTAGGTGGGACAGGGTCGCGTTTAGCGCCGATGCGGGCGAGGATATCCGCCGCTTGATTGTTTTCTCGGACCACATGGTGGAATTCAAGCCCCTCGAACTGAGCTGACATTTTGAGGACGGCGTTGCGGTAAGCCGCCATTTTAGGGTCCTTGGCGTCAAAGTCTCCATTTATTTGAGATATTGCGAGGTTCGAATCCCCACGCACCTTTAGGCGTTGAATGCCCATGGATACTGTCATCCGGAGACCATGCAACATGGCCTCATATTCTGCTGCATTGTTGGAGTCTGTGTATAATATTTGGAGTACATATTGGACTGTATCTTCGGTGGGGGATGTCAGGACGACGCCTGCCCCCAGACCGGCCAGCATCTTAGAGCCGTCAAAGTGCATGATCCAATTGGAGTACGCGCTGTACTCTTTGAGTGGTACTTCAGAAGCCACCGTAATTAAACACTCTTGAAAGTAGTGTCATAATTTCCGGGATGCCATGAAGACCGCGTATGCTATCTTTTGATAATGTGGGTATCGTGATTTGCATGGAGTGAGGACAGTGGATACGTAGTATACAGGCTTTTGAAGTGGGAACTTATGTCCGTCCGTCTCTCGTTCGACGACGAGCACTGCGCTTACAACTTGGTGTGTTGCCGCTATATATAACAGCATTGGTTCGCCGACGTTTGACACGGCCAAGATTGGGTTGGTGGCCAAAACGGCTTTTATTTCTTCAATCCGGCCGTGGCCGCATCCGTCCACTCGAAGTGTTCGGTGCGTCGGAGAAGGCGATAGAGGGGTAGTGCCTTTTCTCCTAATCGGGAGATAAAGCGGCTTAAGGCAGCCACGCATCCAGTTAATTTCTGGATTTGCTTGAGGTCTGTTGGGATAGCCAACTGGGACAGAGCTCGGATTTTGGCCAGATTTGCTTCAATTCCTCTACTAGAGACGATGAAGCCCAAGAGCTTTCCGGCGGGCACGCCGAAAACGCATTTTTCCGGATTGAGCTTGATGTCATATGTTCGGAGATTGTCGAACGTGAGCCTAAAGTCGTCTATTAAGGATTCGACGTGTCTGGTTTTAATGACCACGTCGTCTACGTATGCCTCCACTGTTTTTCCAATTTGTGTTTCCAGATATGTCTGAATCATGCGTTGATAGGTTGCACCGGCGTTTTTGAGCCTGAAAGGCATGGTGTTAAAACAGAAGGGGCCGTATGGAGTGATAAATGCCGTTGCGGCTTGATCGGACTCCGCCATCTTAATTTGATGGTATCCGGAGTATGCATCGAGGAAACACAATGAGTCATGTCCTGCGGTAGCGTCGATAATTTGATCGATGTGGGGGAGGGGGAAGGGATCCTTGGGGCAAGCCTTGTTAAGGTCCTTGAAATCGACACATAGGCGCCAGGATTTGTCCTTCTTTGGTACCATCACCAGGTTTGCTAGCCAGTCCAGATGTTTTATTTCTCTAATGAATCCGGCCTCGAGTAACTTGGCTAGCTCTTCTCCCATGGCTTGTCGCTTAGGCTCAGAGAATCGCCGAAGAGTCTACTTGACCGGCTTGAACCCTTTTAGAATGTTAAGGCTATGCTCGGCCAGCCTGCGTGGGATTCCTGGCATGTCTGAAGGATGCCAGGCGAAGATGTCCCAATTCTCGCGCAAGAACTCCCGCAGTGCGGCGTCTAATGTGGGGTTTAACTGTGCCCCAATGGATGCTGTTTTTGTAGGGTCCGTTGGGTGGACCTGGAATTTGACTATTTCGTCTGTTGGTTTAAAAGAGGTGGGCTTGGGTCTTTTGTCGACTATCACGTCGTCCTTGTCCACTGTGGAGCGCAGCGCAGTTAGTTCTTCGGCCGCAAGGGCTTCGGATAACGCCTCGAGGGCTAGTGCGGCGGTTTTATTTTTGGCGCGGAGTGCTATGTCCGGATCACTAGCTAGAGTGATGATTCCATTGGGCCCGGGCATTTTGAGCTTCATGTACCCGTAATGGGGTATAGCTTGGAAGATCGTGAATGCCTCCCGCCCTAAAAGGGCGTGGTATCCGCTACTGAACGGGGCCACTTCGAATGTGATTTCTTCAGACCTATAATTCTCCGGCGTGCCGAATACCACATCTAGTGTGATTTTTCCCGCACATCGTGCCTCCCGACTAGGGATGATTCCTCTGAAGGTCGTGCTGCTTTGCTCAATGCGGCTCTTTTCTATTTCCATTTTTTGAAGAGTCTCCTCATAGATGAAGTTTAATCCGCTGCCACCGTCCATGAGCACTTTAGTAAGCCGGAAACCGTCCACAATTGGACTAAGGACCAAGGCGGCTGGTGCTCGGGTTGTTCGGAATTTAGGTTCCTCATTGGCATTGAAGGTTATAGCCGTATCGCTCCATGGATTTATTGCTGCCACGTGGCAGACTTTGGCAAGGCTGCGGAGTGCTCGCTTGCGCCTATTATTTGAGGCGAAGGTCTCGAAGACTGTTAATACTGTATTGTTATTTTTCAACGGGATGGTGCTCTGTTGTATTGTTGATGAGGATATCCTCGCCGCTCTTGGCCACCTGCCGGAGTATCCAACGTGCTCTAAGGCTATGTGTTGGCATGGTATCCGCTGTACTGTGAATTTTGCATGGCCCATTGAGCCATCCCTCCAATACGATTCCACGCCCTGTAGTGGGCTTTTGTTTCTTTGTAATTGGATCGGGTGACTTACGAGAGTACACCCTTTTAGTTCGGACGGGGGGTTTAGTGAGAGCCGGAGGATCCCAGAATTTTGTTTAGGTTTTCCAGGCGCTTTCCATCGCACAGTACTTCTGTACTATGGCCGCCAAGTCAGCAAAGTGTGCTATGTCACGGCGACTTATGGCGTTGAGGATTCCCTTGTCCGTGCAATTTTTGCAAAAGAATGAAATTGCGTCTTCCTCGCGACAGTCCTTGACCTTGCTCATTACAAGGAGGAATCTGGCCCAATAGTGATTTAGGTCCGAACCCTGACCCGATCTGAGACCCAGGGGCGGAGGAGTTTTCGAGCTTGGCAGTTCGGGCTCCGGGATGTTGCACAATAGATCTGGCCCGCTGTCTGATTCTAGGTTCAAAGCTTGGGCCATGTCCTCCCATAGACGGGTACCCGGCTTGGAGAGCTTGGGAATCCGGACATAGTTTGTCCTCAAGATAGAGGAAGAATCGCTGCGTTGCTCCTCCACCACCGCTATCTGATGGGTGACCGGCAGAGAGTTAATCTCCCTTTGGTCGGGTTTAAGCCTGATCCGATCATAGTCCGTAGCGACTCCCAGGGCGGCGATGCGATCCAAGAGCTCGTTCAAGGAAGAGAGCTCCATTGGATCCATCTGCTCGGCGAATCCCGAGCCGACGTGGAGGCTGTTTTTGATGACCCGAGAAGTCATCGTCGGCGCAACGGCCGAACGGGCGGTCATGACGAAGCCGCCTAGTCGGAGAGTTTGGCCTACAGCCAGGGCTCCCCCAGAGGTGATGTTGTCCTTGACAACAAGACGAGCCATCAAGCCTTATGGTGATGGCACAGTGGAACTCTGAATGAAAGCACCAATGTCGGTGTCAAAATCGGTGGATCTCGGGTAGGGGGTCCTGAACTGTGCGTCTAAGGCGGATGGTAACAGGAGGCGGGGGACACAATGTTTACCCAGGTTCGGGCCCTCTCGATGGAGGTAATACCCTACTTCCTGCTTGATTGATCTTGATGATATGAGTATTACAAGAGTTGATCTACCACGAGATCGTAGAGGCTAAGCCCTAGAAGCTAGCCTATGATTATGATTGTTGTTGTCCTACGGACTAAACCCTCCGGTTTATATAGACACCGGAGGGGGCTAGGGTTACACAGAGTCGGTTACAAGGGAGGAGATCTACAGATCCGAATTGCCAAGCTTGCCTTCCACGCCAAGGAGAGTCCTGCCCGGACACGGGACGAAGTCTTCAATCTTGTATCTTCATAGTCCAATAGTCCGGCCAAAGTATATAGTCCGGCTGTCTGAGGACCCCCTAATCCAGGACTCCCTCAGTCATGTGGGCCTGCATCGGTGGAGAGGCTTGAGTCCCCCGCACAGGTGGTACAGCACCGTGTCATGGAGGAGAACGCGCACGTCCAACGCTACTTGGTTGCGTTGGCGAACGGGCGGTTCTCCAATACCTGGCAGATTCTTTCGGGATCTCACCGGAGCTATGATCCGGTGATGGTTCCTTCTCTTTGGGTGTCCACCGCGGCCCACTAAACCTAGAGGAGCTATTATTCGAGATGTATTAGTGATATTATATGATGATCTTTGCTACAAACTACTATATATGTACTCGATGATGGATTATTAATTACCTATTAGTTATTTGCTTATTGAATGCAAAAGATGAGCGCGGTTTGTGCTACAAACTACTATATATGTATTCGATGATGGATTATATGATGATCTTTGCTACAAACTAGGTTCGATGATGATCTTTGCTACAAACTACTACAAACTACAATTTTTAGGTGTTTTAGTTGTCATATGATGATCTTTGCTACAAACTACTATATATGTATTCGATGATGGATTATTAATTACCTATTAGGAAATGTCTGACGACGAAAGGGAATTCGCTATGTGCGAGTACTGCGAAGATGAGCGCGGTCTGTGCAACAGGCCTCACCTGGTAGAAGGTCAGCACTTCAGCATCAAGCTCCAAGAGACCTTCGATGTTGAAACGGTACGCAACGACGACAAGTGTTTTTGTTATTTTTTGCATGACTTCTCTGCTTCTTCAACGTGTAATTTCCATCTTTTACAATTCGACTAGCTTATCCCATGCCATGCAAGACGCTATGTCTTGGAGAAGATGGGTTTTGAAGATCATAAAAGAATGGAGACAAACATAATTCAACTAAGGACCCAACATGGTTATGATTTTGCTGTAAATCTATACAATTCTGTGAACTCATCCAATTTTGGTTGCCTGAATTGGGAAGCCCTTTGCAAGGCGTATGATTTTCATGAGGGTATGCTTCTCACCTTCGATCTTGGTGATCCTGACATCGACGAAAATAATATGACCATTTGGGTCCTTGTTGACACGCTTCCAGTTCTACCGCTGTGTGAGTTTCTTAAACATATTTACCAAGTAATTTATATTGTTTATTTCAAAATATTTGACAGCTTATTTCCATTGACAGCTTATTTTCATTCTTCAAAAAATATACGGAAAATGGTAGACAGAACCTACTACTACAATGATGAAGCACAATTAACTTATAAGGAGCAAGATGGTCTTATCGCATTTTTTACTAATCTTGAGAATTACAATAGCTATTATCAAACTCCTCCACATTATGGTCAATACGTGCCACTAGTGCACGTGTTGAACTACGGTAACATCAATGGAGATATCATGGTAAGATTTTCTACTATTACGACATCCGTGCATCTTTTGCATAAATTCTTCTAAAACTAAACTACATTGCTAACTACAAAGTTATTACTATGTTTTTGAACAGAAAATCCCGATGGATTGTGTGCCTCATCTGATGTTGCCGAGAGGTCGCGTTAATGTTATGAGCTTACGGCCACCACGGCCAGGTCAGCCGCAGTATCCACATCACTCCTGTCCATACCGGATTTCTAAAAGCGAGGAAGCCATGATAATAAATGATTTCAAAAAATGTTTGAACCATCGTAGAGAGCTACTTGGAAGCAACATTGTGCGTAGGCCAAGACTTGGAGACAGGATGATCTCCGTTCTTTATTATGGAGAGTCAGTTTTCCTTAATGGAGAGTCAATGCCTATCTTGTTTTATGATATTTTATCTAAGAGAGGGTAGAGTAGGTCCTATGAGAGAAGTAGGTTGTAGCTAGAATGTGTTATTATGTGCTACGATGTGTTAGAGTTGATGATGATGATGAAGAGTTGTGATTATGACTAGTGACCAACTTGTTATATGATGTCTCATTGACGAACATTGTTTGGTGGTGATGACAAGTGGTAATGAATATGCTATTTAAACAGACTAGTTCATGATGAGTTGTTATTGTATAAAAGATATATCTGTTTAAACATGTATAGCGCCACAATGCTAAAAAAACATAAAGTTAGCAGTGGCGCGGGCCAAAATATTACCAGCAGCGCTCACTTACCAGTAGCGCTCCCAAGTGCCGCGCTACTAGTACTTGAACTTACCAGTAGCGCTGGCCTAAAAACGCGCTACTGCTACAAAATAGCTGTAGCGCCGTAGCAGTAGCGCTGGTGCCCGCGCTACCGGTAGCTCAAAAACAAGCGCTACTGGTAAGCTTTTCCCTAGTAGTGTACTTCCAGCCGAAAGGTGCGCACAGAGTTTAACTGCAAGTTGCAACCACAATGCCTATATCAGGAGAGTTTCTTGTTACCAATTTCAACTTTCTGTATGTGCGTCACCTCACCGCCATCTTGCAACTTATAATACCTGCTGCAGGCATTATACGGCACGGCTCTCCTGTAAGAAGAGTATGATGGGAACATTATCGTGGCCATGGACCAAACAATTGTGGAAAAAATTGGCCATGTCGGTGAGAGGAAGGTGATAAGCGCGTGGAAAAAATTGTATGGCCAGTGGTTGCCTCAGTTACTAGTTCAATCTTCCTGCACCTCAACATCTTGTTTTCTTTATCGGTGAAAGGGAAAAGGGTATATATCCCACTAAAGCCAAAATTGCCACACGTTACTGTTCTTCATTTTCATTTCATTTTCTAATTCATTATACGTGCTTTTATTTAACAGGTAAACTTGAATGTCTACGCGAAATCATTGTGCAGGAAATCTCTTGGTTGCGGCGCAGAGCGGCTTGTTGTCGAGGTTGAAAGCACAGAGGAGAAGTACCATCCGACCCCCGCGTCGTCCCCGGACTGAGATCCAGTGACTTCACTTGGTGAAGTCACGTTGCAACTTTAGACTCTTCATCTCCATCCAAAACAGATCCAATGGTCCATATCACACAAAGGCAAAAGCCCTCAGCACTTAGCAGTTTTGCAGCCCAGCAGCGACAGAAGACTCATCGTAGGATTCAGTTAAAACAGATTACATGCCAACTATCTAATCTTCATTTCTGAATATATAAACTATAGGTCTATAGCCGTTTCAACATACATGAAGCAAGGTTATCATTTGGCTGTACCTTCCACTTTGCTGAACTAAAAAGATCATACATGCACATACATATTTTTGACTGGCAATACTCATGAAACAGATTATAGAGTGACATTTGACATTGAAAGGCTGCAACATAGAACATCCAAATGCTACAGCAAGAAATGCCAATGTCGAGTAATCATTCAAGTACACAAAAGCAGGCCATTTCACTTGTACACTTAGGCCAAAAAAGACTGGTTAATCCCCAAAATATTGTAGTTAACCCTGTCCAAAATACTACCTAGTAACTTTGAAGATACTAGATCAGATCATCATGAAGATATCATCGTCAACTCGTGAAGTTGTCAAAAGCTTGGTAAAGCTGTCGATTGCTTCGTATTTTTGACGCTTCTCACTTTCTCCTACGGGACTCCCTCCTTTGTTTGTGCCATCATTCTCCACTTGCACTTGAGGCTGCACACTGTCTTTTTTCTTTTGTTGTTGTTGCTGCCAATGTAAATGAAAAATCATTTTGTTAGTTTAGGAATGAATAAGAACAGATAGTACATACATACTGCAGCTGACCCTTGCTTCTTTTTTTGTTGTTGCCGCTGATTTAGGTTGCTTTCGCCCCTTGCGTAACTTATCAAACCAAGTTTGCTTTCTCCTTAAATTTTTAGATGAAACCTCCTTTTTCTTCAGTTTTGCAGAACTAAGAAAGTCATTGGCTTGCCGCACATTTGGATCAACATTTTCTTGGTCAATGGAACATCCATTCGTAGCACTAGTAGCTGATGCATTGAGTTTATCCTCTAGTTGTGGCCAAAGAGAATCAAGTGCATTTTCTAGCAACAAACGACATTCGGGAGAGTTGGCTATTTTATATGCCATATCATGAAATTTATGAGACGTATCTTTGTACCAAAGTTGAGCTTCCAATTTTGGATTTTCTACCACTTTCCTTCCTTGCCTATCTTGTATACTTCCATTGCGTGCTTCTCTAGTCCATCTCTTTAGGACATAATGTGTTGGCAATGTCTTTACATTCATCAAATCAAGAACTTTCAAACTATGTCCACACAATATTCCCGCCCTTTTGAACATTTGACAACTACATGAAGCTGTTTGGTTCAAAGGATCACCAATCACTATGCGCTCCTCCTCCTCCTCATAAGTCAAATCACCATGCAACCTCCCAATAGCAACAGCGAATTTGTTATTTTCATCCAACACTCTAGTGGAAGCAGCCATGGATCTTTCATATTCACTTTGGAAAGCTTCAAAAATAGTGGGAGTATACACTTTGCTTGCTTGCACCAACATCGGAGTGCACATTTTGATTCTTGGCAACTTTTTCCTTGCCTCATATTCAGATTCCAATTCCTTTCTTCTTTTTACTTCAACCGTTCTCTCAAAATGCATCAAGAATCGGACAATATGGAAATCAGATTTCAAATGGTTCTTCAATGCATTGTTGAAACTCTCACTTAGTTGTGTACTTCTCACTCCCAAACTGAAGACATCTCTCATATAACATTCAGCCCATTTTTCTTTCACCTTGTAGATACTATCTAACCAAGTTTGCTTATGCACTTTATGTCGCATGTTGTCAAATGCTTCTTGAAATGCTGCCTTTTCCTCATAGCCAAACATACAAGCACTAAAATCAGAGAGAATATGAGATTCCTCTTCCACCTCCCCTTCATCTTCATCTTCCTCTTCGACCTCTCCTACATCTTTCTCTTCACCCTTGACTGGAGATAAATGTTTGACAGCATTCATCATAATGTGAAAGGTGCACAACCCGTGATATGATTCCGTGAATACTTTCTCTATAGCTTTTCCCATTGCCGCATCTTGATCCGTATAAATAGTTCTAGGTTGTCTTCCATTATGTGCAGCTAGAAAAGTCTCAAATAGCCATATAAATGAGTCCTTTGTTTCATCAAACAGCAAGGCAGCACCGAAAATAGTAGTTTCTCTGAACTGATTGAGCCCAAGAAAAACACCAAATGGCCTATACTCTTTGTTTGTGCCAAAAGTAGTGTCAAATGTGACAACATCACCAAAGTGTGCATAGTCAAGGATCATTTTAGCATCAGCCCAGAATATGTTGGTTATATCCTCCTCACAATCCAACTGTAGTGCATATTGGAATGATGGATTGTCAGTAGTTTTGTCATGAAAATATTTCAACATACTTCCAGCTTGTCCAAAAGCCAACTCCCTTTGTCGCTTGGTTCGCAAATGATTTTTTTGGTCACGGCAACTATATCCAAGGTTAATCGGTCCACCAACTTGACGAGAAGCAAACTCATGTGCAGCTTGTGGCATAATGCCGGAATCATCGGCGGTTTCAATTTCAAAAGCTTGTCTTTCTGAAATCTTTCTTTGGGATACCATCAAGTGGCGAGTTTGTGGCAATTGCAACAAGTGGTTGTGTTCCAGCACAACCTCGGTTACTTCATAATTTCCGGCCTCTCGATCCAATTGAAAAGACATACGAGCTTGGCAATTGGTTCTTGTTTCAGCTCTAAAACGCTTTGGTGCATAATCAGTTTGCCCTTTTCTTCGATGACCCTCGTTGGAACAAACAAATCTACATGAACCAACCTGACCATCAAGTCTGCTTTTGTTTGCATATCTCCTTCTCACATCAAAGCCTGCGTGACCCCCATATGCAACCCAAAATGCCCAAGCCTCATCCACATTTCTGAATCTCATACCAACTTGAGGTATTCCCTTACCAATTTCTGCCATCTCACAATAGTCAATTGTGAAGCACAACACTGAATTCTGTCAAATAGCACAATAGAGGGCACTCAATTTCAGAAATTCCAAATGAAAGTCTAAAATCAGAGGACAAAATTTCATCACGAGTGTACGTGCAAACTATTCCAAGCAATTTGTATTGTACATGCATCATGAGTAACCAAACTGACTACCATTATGCATCCAAGCAACTCAAACTGAAGCTGTACATGAACTGCTCTGTACATACATAACTCTTACTGTATCTGTATGAATCGGGGACACATTACCTCAACTGGATGCGGGATGGCAGAGGTCCGACGGCGACGGCGGCACGCGTGGCCTTCCTACTCCTCCGGCGGCAGCCCGCCCCTCCCTCTCCTCCAGCGACGGTGCGGCCGCGCGGCTCCTTTTCCTCTTCAATGCGGCGGCCAGCGCGGCCGCGCGGCTCCTCTCCGATGCGGCGGCCGGCGCGAGTCCCTTGCTCTCTCTCCCAGATGTTGCGGTGTGGTGCGGTTCCCCTTCTTCTCCGATGCGGCGGAGCAGCGCCGTCTCCCTGTCCGAGACGCCGGCGCGGCGCGGGAGAGCGGAGCAGATTCCCGCGAACTCTTTTCTTCAGCCTGCACTCGTCCAAAACTGCTAAGTGCTGAGGGCTTTTGCCTTTGTGTGATATGGACCATTGGATCTGTTTTGGATGAAGATGAAGAGCCTAAAGTTGCAACGTGACTTCACCAAGCGAAGTCACTGGATCTCAGTCCGTCGTCCCCAGGCGACTCGGGGGATCCCATCTCGCTGGCCGGCGCCGCACCTCTCTCTCCTCCCCCCTCGCCGCCGCCGGGCAAAACCCGCGCTGCGGACGGCGGCGGCGGGGCGTTCGCTGCGCAGCGGCGAGATTCCTTGGTGGTGGGAGGCGCTCTTTCCGCCGGCGCAGCCGCGGCGGCTCCCCATGTGCGACACCGGCGGCTCCCTGCGTGGATCTCGCGCTAGCGCCTCCAGATCCGGCCGGCGCGGGTGAGGAGGGGTGGCGGCCCTCCTTCCCCTGCTCATGGGCGATGGGGCGGCTTCGGCGGCCCGGCAGCCCGGCGGCTTCGGCGTCCCTGCGGCAGTGGCGTCCCGGGGGTTGGCTCCTCCGCGGACGCCCCTTTGTGCTGCGGTGGCGGCTCCCAGTATGCAGCGGCGACGGATCCCGGCGCGGTTCTCGCGCTTCTGGACTCGGTCGGCGCGGGTGCGGAGGGGTGGCGGCCCTCCTGCCCCTGCTCGTGGGCAGTGTACTCGTCTGCGTGGTGGCTGCGTGGTGGATGCGGTCCCTTTGGCTGCCTGAGGTGGGGGAATGTGGATCTGGCAGGCGCCCAGATCTAGCTTGTCGGTGCTGCTCCGGGTGCCGGTGAGGAGTGGGTTGTGGTGGCTCTCCGATGTTGCTGGCGCGGCGTCTTCGTGGAGGTGGGTGAGCCAGTGGAGGTTCGGTGCGTGGGGGTGCCGGTGGTGACGGGTGCTCTGGGCGAAAGTTTTGCCAGGTTCCGGCCAGCGGCGTCGGCGTCCGTGGGCGTCGTTTCACCTCCTTGGAGGCGCCGTCGTGGAGCCCCGTGTCCGTCACCCTCGGACCTTGCTCTTCGGGTGAAAGCCTAAGGCCCGACCGGGTCGGGCGGCGGCATCGTCATCGTCGCCTCCCCCTTGGGGGCGTCGCCTTGAAGAGCATTGGTTCCCGTTTGCGCGCTTCATGGGCTGGACACTCCCGACATTGCGGTCGGCTGGTGCCCGTCCGGTGATGTGGATGTTAGCGTGGCTTCTTGTGTGATAACGATGGCAGTTTCAAGCGGAGCAGGCTTGCTGATGGGTCTTGGTAGTCAGTCTCTACCGGCGTGTTCGAGGGGTTGCCATGCCCCGCTTTGTCTTCCTGAAGTCGGAGCTGCTGAGGAGGGGCCCTTGCGGCGACGATAACACGAGACGGGTGGTTAGCTCTGGCGCTGGCTCGGCACAAGCCCAACGCTTTTCCCTTGGGATGCTCGTCGATAGAGTCAAAGCTGTCTAGTCGCCGGCGTGTGTGGCTGACTGTTTGGCATCGGCCGGCGCAGGCCTCGACGCTTGTTTGCGGTGAGGGCTTCTTCGGTGGTCGTCGATGGTGGAGTCGGGGTCGCCCTCGCGGAGGTGTGATGACGATGATGCTGGGCTGCAACCTCGACGATGCTTTTCTCCTCGGCGGCGGGTGTGCATTCTTGTGTGGGTAGCCAGATCGCCCTGTGTCCTGTGTGGGCATGTTGTAACGGTTTTTGCCCGGTTTTCCGTTAATTAACCGGGCAACTCTCTTCTTTTTTATTAATGAGATGAGGCAAAACTTTTGCCTCTGTTTCAGAAAAAAATATCATTGTGCAGTATTTAAGATGGAAGCAAAATCAGTATTATCAAAGCAAGACAAACGACTTACATGACACTGATCGATCAAGGTAGATTCTGGTAAGCTTCTTCTGCTCTGCTCTGCGATTCAGAATTTCTGTGGCTTGCTTCATCCAGGTTCCAGATCATCGTCAGTCTTAAGGGAACTAGTATTGTCGTCGACCTTCATTCCAGCGGGTGGGAGATCGAGGTTTCGATCATGTGGCAATCGGCCACTAGTCACCATGGATCTGCATTAATTCGTAAGAAGTGATTGGTCGATGGTAGCACTGAAATTTCCGAAGAAGAAAACCGTCAATCCAAGAGCGTGCGGGGTCGCCTTCGCCACCTGCCGCGGCCGCCGAAGGCAGGCGCTCCGCCCCCCTCTCTCTCTCTCTCTCTCTGTTTTTTTTAGATTTTTTTTTGAGACAAAAAGATTTATTTTTAGATCTCTGGTTTTTTTTTTTGAGAAACTTTTAGATTCTGGTATGCGGCGACCAAGATGATGGGCCTCCACGGCCCGCGCTAAAAATTGCCATAGCTCGGCAGGCCCTGCGCGTAATTTTTTTTATTAAAGTTTGATTGAATCGTGGGCTGGGTCGTTTCCGCAAAACATGCAGCCGTTGTTTTGGTCCACGATTTTTACGAGAGGAAACTCGTCGTAGTCGACACGTACTCGAAACTCGTAGCCGAGTCGGGGCACCAGATACCATCACGTACGAATATAAAAGGCGAGACCCCCACCCGATTTCCTCCACCAGAACATCGACGAGACAAAAAAAGACAACCAGAACATCGAGGAGAGCAGATAGAAGGAAATCCGTCGGGAGGATTCGAGTGCTGAAGCCAACAACAACCACGTGCGAACGCGAGATCGACCAAGCAAGTTAGCGAAACATGGGCTGCTGCATGAGCCGGTTCGTCAAGGCCACGATCGCAGTCGTCTTGCTCGTCATGATCTTCACGTCCGGCGCAATGGCGGCCACCAGCTTGGACGCCACCCGGATCCAGCAGCTGCCGTTGGCGGACGGACTTCTCCAAGGGCCAGAGAGCGTCGCCTTCGACGCCCAAGGGCACGGCCCATATAGCGGCGTCTCCGACGGCCGCATCCTCAGGTGGGATGGGGACAAGATAGGCTGGACCACTTTCGCATACGGCCCTGGCTACGACGAAGACATGTGCACGGCTTCGATATTCCGCCCGGCAACTTCCACGGAGAGTCAGTGTGGCCGGCCGCTCGGTTTGCAGTTTCACCACAAGTCTGGAGATCTATACGTGGCCGACGCCTACAGGGGGCTCATGCGGGTTGGTCCTGGTGGCGGGGAAGCCACAGTATTGGTCAATGCGATTGATGATAAACCTCTCCGCTTCACCAACGGGGTTGACGTCGATCAGGTCACCGGTCAAGTCTACTTCACTGATAGTTCTATGAACTATGACAGGACGCATCATGAGCTGGTCACAAGATCAGGGGATTCAACAGGGCGTCTCATGAGGTACGACCCACGTACCGATGACGTCGCGGTCCTCCAAACACGCCTGGCCTATGCAAACGGCGTCGCTATCAGCACCGACCGTACGCATCTAATCGTCGCATCTACCGGACCGTGCAAACTGCTGAGGCACTAGATCAAAGGGAGCAAGGCGGGGATGTCTGAGCCATTTGCCGATCTCCCCGGCTACCCCGATAACGTGAGGCCTGACAGAAGGGGAGGTTACTGGGTGGCGTTACATGGCGAGAAGAATGAATTGCCCTCTCGCCCCAATAGCCATCTGCTCGCTGTGAGGATCGGAGCTGACGGCGAGATACTTGAAGAGATGAGGGGGCCCAAGCGCGTCAAACCGGCAGAAATCATGGAAAGAGACAATGGGAAACTTTACATAGGCTCTATTGACTTGCCATACGTCGGCGTAGTTACACGCAAGTAGTGAGGCTAAATTGTTTTTGTGTGTGTGTGTGTTTTGCAAATAAATGTAATTTCTTTATTATGCACATTGATTGTCGATAAATTATTTTGTATGTCTTTAGTTCGTCAGAACCATTAAAGTTTTCCTTTTCTTGATTGATTGCAATAATCGTGAGTTTCTTTGTTGACGGAAAGGTTATCAATCGTAAGTTACGGCAAACTGTTCATTAATCTGATGATTTTCCCGTGTTGAGTGTGTTTGTTTGAACCACGGAGAACATTTTATGTAGCCAAAACTATTATATGAGAACAATTTATGTGCAGCGAGCATTAGATATTGCATGTAGAAAGGCAGCGGGGTGCAGTACAGGGTCCTCTACGACTTCATCATGGTCTTCATCATGGCGCCCAGCCGGCTCAGCGCCCCCCTCAGGCTCGCCGGCGATGAGAAGCGCGTGTGCACGCACGGTATATGTAGGAGGCGTACAAATCCATGGCACGGCGCAGTTGGCAGTGCTACTGAACTCATCGAAGCGCCGTACTACAGTACAGTCAAAAGAAGTTCACTGGGTCAAAAATGAAGTTCAATTTTAAATGGCACGGCGGTTTTGAAGAAACCATGGTTCTCGCCTCCAAGTTCTGCAATATATTCCGTCAAAGAATTTCACTCATTTTATTTTTCCTGGTCCAAAATTTAATTTGCTCTTGGTGTCACCGTAGAAATTCAGTACTAGTACGTGCTATTTGGCTTAGTTGCTGAACTAATTCAAACGCCATTCCCAGTTGCCCGCCCATACCAATATTCTCAACTATAAATACCAACGAAGAGCTAGTTCTCGACCGGCAACAAACCAGCTACGATCTGACGCCCACCTGCTGCGCCCAATCTTCCCAGCCGAGTGAGTGAGCATGGCCGCATCATATGAGTTCAGGCGCGTGTTCGCGGCGTTCGATCAGGACGGCGACGGCAAGATCTCCACGACCGAGCTGCGGCTCTGCATGATGTGAAGTTCCGTCTAGATCGATTCGTTCCGATCGATCAAGAGCTAGCCTCTACCAGGTGCTCACGTCTCGTACGTGAAGTACTGGCTAGATGTGTGCCTGCACTGTAGATCAATCAACCTACTAGGCAGCTTGCTTGGTTGCTTTGTACGTGAGTGTGCAGAGGTCCTGGTGGTGATTTGATCCGGCGATCAAAAACAAACACATGAAGGCGGCGCTGGGCGGCGACATGTCGGCCGAGGAGGTGCAGGCCCTGATGGTGTCCGCGGACGCCGACGGTGACGGGTTGCTGGACGAGGAGGACTTCCTGAGGCTGGTGCGGGAGACGGACGCCGGCAAGGAGGAAGAGGGAGACAGATGCAAAGAGGCGTTCGGGATATACGAGATGGAAGGGAGGGGCTGCATCACCCCGCTCAGCCTCAAGCTGATGATGAGCAGGCTAGGGCTGCACCTGAACGTTGACGAGTGCCAGGCCATGATCCGCCGGTTCGACCTCAACGGCGACGGGGTGCTCACCTTCGACGAGTTCAAGACCATGATAATGATGGCATGACATACAAAAACTGAACTTTGTATACTTTCTCGGGTTGATTATAATTCCTTAATTTCTATCTTCGATTCGGCGGCACATACAAGTGTATTGTTCTATAGCCAACTAGACTGGCTTAATATCCCAACACCCATATCCCTTGAGAAAAACAAAAGTGCCAAACTAAAAAAGATGAACAAATGACAATGCTTCCATTTCCAGTGCTCCACTATAATATCAGTGGATACCTGGGAGGGACATGACACATCTATAAAATGTTGCAACGAAGAAAAAACATCTTTCCAGCAGTAGCCTATAAATAGCACTTTACCCATCATTGTTCCAACATACCTGGTCCTAATGAAAACAGATGGACCAGCAGACTTCACACTTGACACGCTTCGGTAAAAAGAACAGACAGGTATTAAAAAAAAGGAGCTATAAAATCTTAGCAGATCACTATGACAAGCAGAAACTACACACCGACACGGTGAGACCTTAGCTAAAACTCAAACTGGGAAAGGAGGAACATTTTCAGCTAGGAAATGGTACTTACAAAGACCCACTATAAAACTATAGGGATAAGGTATCTTGAGAAAGTAGCATGTAAAAAAATTAACTCGCGTCGTAACATATTACAAATATATGGTACCATGTAGATGCATTATGTAACACATTACTATTCCTGTGTATTTAGAAATTTTATGGTTGCCTTGATACCATGCAGCTAATTTGTGCTTCGCACTACTATGGCTAAATGGAAATATGATACTATAGTAACGACCTTGTCTTACCTTGTCAATATTAGGATATCCCTTCTCTCCAGTTACTATCTCTATGATTATCATACCAAGACTATAAATATCAAACTTGTATGTGATCTGTCCGCCATAGAATTCAGGTACCATATATCCCCTACACGAATATTTATGTAGCCAAATTCATAAGAAAAAGGGACCAATATCATTCATACATAACAAAAGAGAGTTTCCCAGATTGATAGCAAGCTTACAGAGTTCCGAACAATTTTGAAGTAAAATTCGGCTCTGATTTTCATTGAAGCATCTCAAGAGACCAAAATCACCAACTTTCGGCATCATATTATCATCTAGCAAAAATATTTGCAGGTTTAAGATCTAGGTGAACGATGTGCTTTTGGTGAAGATAATATAAACCGTCACAAACTCCATAGATAATTTGATAGCGCTTTCTCCATTCAAGTCCATGAGATGCATCTATAAAATGGGAGAGGAGAAAGTTGATTTAGTATTTACCGAAAAAGGCTTGACGCCCCGCTTTATAAATAAAGCACCACCACCGATACCACAAGTTACGAATAGAGTACGAAAGAAAACAGAAAAATAGCGGACGAAAAAGTGCAAGGTTAATGCTGAGGGCACAGCTGAACAAGCCCAAAAGAGAAAAGAAAAAAGGCCAACACAGGCCACAGCGCCAGGCCAAATAGGATTTGGCCTAATATGGTTGTGGCGGGGGGAGGGGGGAGGCGGCGCCAAGCGACGAGCCAACGAGCGAAGATCTGCAATCATGGTCGATGGCGGTGTGCTCCTGTCCTCGGCTAAGCGGCTTCCACTGCTGTAGAAAACCACACAGTTTGTAGATGGCGTCAGAAGAGCGACGCAGAGGAGAGTCTTCAATAACAAGCTTGTTGCGGACGTCCACAAAGTCCACACAAGCACTCCAACACCAAGCCACCTAATGTGGCGCGTGGCGGTAGAGCAGGCTTGAATCTCTTCAAAGAGTTCCGGGAGGTTCGAGTGGCACCACTCGCCACGTACCACTTCCCAGAAACAACTCCAAATTAAGGAAACGAACCGTCACACACTTGAAGAAGATGTGATTCGAACCTTCCTCAATATCGCAAAGAGGGCACTTGCCATTCCCTGGGCCATTGCATTTGAGCACCTCCACCCCTGAAGGTACCCTCCCGCGGATCCATTGCCATAGGAAAATCCTAATCTTAAGCGAAAGCCGGATTGTCCAGATGGCAGATAGGGGTTCCGGCACTGGAGACGCCGCAATGGCATGGTAAAGGGATCGATTAGAGAAGCGTCCGCTCGGCTCGAGACACCACCTAATCCGGTCAGGGGCAAGGCTGGGAGTGTGGAGGGCGACACGAGCTAGGAGCTTATCCCAGGCCAACTGCTCAATGGGCCCAAAGGCCCGTCGGAAGGCGAGGCTCCCCAAGTCAATAAGGGTAGTCTCGACTGAGACAAGCGGGGTCACACAAATGGAGAAAAGCTCCAGAAATCTAGCCGCAAAGGCTTCGTCGGACACCCACCGATTGAACCAAAAGAGGGTTCTCCGCTCCCGACCCTACGGAGATCGAGGACCCTATGCGCCGCACTGGAAGGAGCTGGATGACGGATTCCCATAACTGTGGCCCTCCCGCACGTTGGCATAATGCAAGCGGATGGCCGCGGAGGTACTTCCCCTTGATAATGTCCAGCTAGAGCCCGCCCTCGTTATTCATGATACACGACAACCATTTGGATAGTAGGGCAACATTCATGCACTTGAAGGACATGATGCCAAGACCGCCTGGTCCTTGGGGCGACAAATGTCCGACCACCATACCATGTGGTACTTTTGCTTGTTTCCCTCGCTTGCTCAAAAGAAACCTTGATAGGAATTTGGCGATCTCATCGTGCATGGTTTCATGGAGGCTATAGAAGCTCATAACATGGGGAGACTCGACAAGGATGAGTTGATCAGGATCGTCCGAGCCACCTGCCCTGCCAAGGCTCCACTCGATGTTAGATCTTGGTCACATATGGCCGAAGATCCGCTACCGAAAGGTGGGAGCCACTAATGGAGATTCCCAAATATATGGTTGGGAAATTCCCGAGGGGCCAGTTGAGACGGTCCGCAATGCTCTGACTTTCCTCGGCTGAGTAACTAAGGACAATAACTTCACTCTTAGCGAAGTTGATGGTTAAACCCGACATCTGCTAGAAGCAGAGCAAGAGGAATTTTAGGTTGGCTATATCGTTGTCGAACCCTTCAACCATGATAATCGTGTCATCCGCATATTGCAGGAAGGAGACCCCTCCAGGGCCAGCAGATGTGGGACGATGCCACGGATGTGGCCGGCCGCCTTAGCCAAGTCTAGAATGGCGGCCGGGGCATCAACCACCATGGTGAACAAGAAGGGGATAAAGGGGTCGCCCTACCTGACCCCACAAAGTGTGGGGAAGAAAGGACCCACCTCGCTATTAATGTTGACGGCAGTGCGACCACTAGACACCAATTGCATGACGCGTGTCACCCAGCGGTCATCGAAGCCCTTGGGAAGGAGGACTTCTCGTAGGAAGGGCCAATGTAACGTGTCGTAAGCATTATGGAAGTCGATCTTAAGGAAGGCAGCCTTTTGCCGTTTGCTTTTGACTTCATGAAGGACTTCATGAAATATAAGCACCCCATCCAGAATGAAACGGCCTTGGATGAAGGTGGATTGGTTGGGGCGTGTCAATGTGTCTGCCAAGAGGGCCGCCCTATTGGTGTAAGCCTTGGCCATAATGCGGAAGACCACCTTGATCACCGTCATCTTCCGAAACTGTCGGATGTCCGATGCACCCAACACCTTAGTCATAAGAGTCATAATCCTGTAGTTGAGGCGTGATAGATGTAAGACTCCCACGAAACACTCCTAGAACATGGCCATAAGCTCGTGTTTCATGGCCGGCCAGAACACATGGAAGAAGCGCACCGGGAGATCGTCGGGGCCCGGAGCTGAATCAAGGTTCATGCCCTTCACCGCCGCCCACACCTCATCCTCCTCAAAAGGAGCCATGAGAGCCACGTTGGCGTCAGCAGAGACTCAGTGGTGGTGGTGGGGGGGTATCCGAGGCGAGTGCCGCCCCACCTAGAGCCGACGGGGATAATAGGTCTTTGTAGAACCCGTCCACGTGGGCGCGGATGGCCGACGGGTCATCGAGAAGCGCATCACCAACCCAAAGAAACACTACTAGGGAAAAGCCTAGCAGCAGCGCGGGTTTTAGGACTATCAGTAGCACGGGAAGGAGCGTTACTGGTACGGCGCTACAGCCAAAGGTTAGCAGTAGCGTTGGTCAACGCTACTGCTACACCGACTTAGTAGTAGCGCTTTCTCGATGCCGCGCTACTGGTAATTACTAGTAGCGCTTCTCCCAGCCCGCTACTACTATTATTCCGTATTTTATTTCTTTTTTATTTCATGTTGTATTCATACACCTCTATACAAGTTTTCATACAGCAACAATTTAAAGATTGTTTTTACATCATAATGTGTTATTACATCATTGGGTGAAAGAACCATGGACTAGTTTCAAGTGGATGGACATCCACTTGAAACTAGTCCATGGTTCTTTCACCCAATGATATAATAAATATCATCATCATCATCATCATCATATCATTAACAACTTATCATCATAATACATCATTGTCATATAACACCTCCTCATGATCATCGTTTTCATCGAAGAGACATCACATAGCAAGTTGGTCGCTAGTCATAATCACAACTACTCCTCATCATCAACTCTAACACATTGTACCACATAATAAACATATTGTACCTCATAGGACCTACTACATTCTCTTAGGACCTACTATATTCTCTAAGGTAAAATAGCAAAAAACAAGATAGCCCCTGGCTCTCCATTATGGAGAATGCAGATTATCCTGTCTCCAATTCTTGCCTTTCGCTTAATGTTGCTTCCAAGAACCTCCTTACGAATGTCCAAACATTTTTTCCACTCTTTGATTAGCATGTGTTCACCGGTTTCAGAAATCCGATATGCACAGGTGAGATCTGTAGGATGACCTGGCTGTATGTTCAGAACTTCAAGGCGACCATTGTAATACATCAGATGAGGCACACAATCCATCGGGATTTTCTATTGAAAAACATAGTAATAACTTCGTAGTTAGCAATGATGTACTAGTTTTAGAAGTATGCAAAAGATGCACACATGTCGTAATAGTAAAAAAAATCTTACCAGGGTATCTCCATAGAAGTTATCGTGGTTCAACACGTGCACTAGTGGCACGTATTCACCATAATTTGGAGGAGGAGTTCGATAATAGGTATTGTAATTCTCAAAGAAAGTACAAAATGCGATCAGATGATTTTTCTCCTTATAAGTTAATTCGGAGCCATCGGTGTAGTGGGTTTTGTCTACCATCTTTCGCACATTCTTTGAAGAATGAAAATAAGCTGTCAATGGAAATAAGCTGTCAACTATTTTGAAATAAACAATATAAATTAGTTAATAACTATGTTTGAGAAACTCACATAGCGGTAGAATCGGAAGCGTAGTCAACAAGGACCCAAATGTCCATATTGTTTTGCTCGATATCAAGATCACCAAGATCCATGGTGGCAATCATACCCTCATAAAAACCATACATTTTGCAAAGTACTTCCCAATTTTGGCAACCAAAATGGGTTATGATCTGAGAATTGTACAGATTTACTTCAAAATCCATATCATGATGGGTCCTTAGGTGTATTTTCTTTGTTTCAAAATTTTCATGGTCTTCAAAACCCATCCTCTCCAAGACATAGCGTCTTGCATGGCATGGGATAAGCTAGTCGAATTGTAAAAGATGAAAATTAGACGTTGAAATAGTTGAAGTCGTGCTTAATTATGAAAAAAACACTTGTCGTCGTTGCGTACCGTTTCAACGTCGAAGGTCTCCTTGAGCTTAATGTTGAAGCGCCGATCATCGTCCAGCTGAGGGCACCTGTCGCACAGACCTCGATCGTCGTGGCACCAGCTGCACTCCTCCGGGAGACTTTCATCATCCGAGTACTACATTTCCTACGTTCATAATTCAAAGTGCTTCCCAATTAAATATATGTACTAAAAAACCTAAATTAGATCATTATTTTTCGAGAAAATCCAGGCCACTCGATATTTCCTACATATTCTAGCACAAGTCATGCCAGAATTCACGGAAAAATCCGGCATGACCTTTGCTAAAAAAGGACATATCGAGCGCCTGAAATTTGCCGGAACGGAAATTAATCAACATTCCGGCAAAACATAGGCCACTCGGAGGTGTAACCTGAACATGACCGGCCACTTGGGCAACCACATATCCTATTTGAGCAACACAGGATATACATGTTTTTATCTACATCATATATATCTTATAGGACTCATATTGACATGGAGATTTGGCTGGTCTCACCTCGAGGTCGGAGGGGGTCGGTGGAGGAGGGAGGAGGGACTCCTTGATTTCTGCAAAAGCAAAAACCCTATAAGTTATCACTAATACATCCTGAATAATTGCTTAAAATGAAAAAATAACAACAAATATGACATGTTCAACTAGTTCTATTAATTCAACTAGTTCTTACTAAATATAAACTTACTATAAATAGAAAAAACTAGTTCTTTCTAAAAATAAAGTAGTTCAACTAGTTATATTAATTTTCTTACTAAAATACATTAGTTCTATTAATTCAACTAGTTTATTAATTTACTTACTAAACTAGTTCAACTAGTTTATTAATTTACTTACTAATTATTTTAAACACTTACTAAATAAACTATTTTTATTAAACACTTGCTAAAAATTCTACTACCCTAGTTCTACCCTAAATTTTCTTACTTCTATTTTATTCAAAACACCTAAAATAGTCAAAAAAATCTATTAAGAAACCTACATTCTAAAATCTACATTTAAATTACCTAAAATTTGCAAGAACAGAGACAAGGGAGGGAGGGAGGAGAGAGGAGGGGGAGGGGGCGTCCGGAGGAGGAGGGGGAGGGGCCGGCCGGAGGAGGAGGAGGGAGGGGCGGTGGGAGGAGGGCTGCCGTTGGAGGAGGAGGAGGGAGGGGCGGTGGGAGGAGGGTTGCCGGCGGAGGAGGGAGGAGGGCGCGGCCGGAGGAGGAGGGAGGAGGGGGCAGCCGAAGGCGGAGGGAGAAGGGCGCGGTGGGAGGAGGAGGGAGGAGGGCGCCTGCTACGTCTCCAACGTATCTATAATTTTTGATTGCTCCATGCTATATTATCTTCTGTTTTGGACATTATTGGGCTTTATTATCCTCTTTTATATTATTTTAGGAACTAACCTATTAACCGGAGGCCCAGCCCAGAATTGCTGTTTTTTTGCCTATTTCAGAGTTTCGCAGAACAAGAATATCAAACGGAGTCCAAACGGAATGAAACCTTCGGGAACGTGATTTTCGGAACGAACATGATCCAGGAGACTTGGACCCTACGTCAAGAAACAAAATAGGAAGCCACGAGGTAGGGGGCACGCCTACCCCCCCCAGGGCGCGCCCTCCACCCTCGTGGGCCCCCTGTTGCTCCACCGATGTACTTCTTCCTCCTATATATACCTACGTACCCCCAAACGATCAGATACGGAGCCAAAAACCTAATTCCACCGCCGAAACCTTCTGTACCCACGAGATCCCATCTTGGGGCCTGTTCCGGAGCTCCGCCGGAGGGGGCATCCATCACGGAGGGCTTCTACATCAACACCATAGCCTCTCCGATGAAGTGTGAGTAGTTTACCTCAGACCTTCGGCTCCATAGTTAGTAGCTAGATGGCTTTCTCTCTCTTTTTGGATCTCAATACAATGTTCTCCCCCTCTCTCGTGGAGATCTATTCGATGTAATCTTCTTTTGCGGTGTGTTTGTTGAGACCGATGAATTATGGGTTTATGATCAAGTTTATCTATGAACAATATTTGAATCTTCTGAATTCTTTTATGTATGATTGGTTATCTTTGCAAGTCTCTTTGAATTATCAGTTTGGTTTGGCCTACTAGATTGATCTTTCTTGCAATGGGAGAAGTCCTTAGCTTTGGGTTCAATCTTGCAGTGTCCTTTCCCAGTGACAGTAGGGGCAGCAAGGCACGTATTGTATTGTTGCCATCGAGGATAACAAGATGGGGTTTTTTATCATATTGCATGAATTTATCCCTCTACATCATGTCATCTTGCTTAAGGCGTTACTCTGTTCTTATGAACTTAATACTCTAGATGCATGCTGGATAGCGGTCGATGTGTGGAGTAATAGTAGTAGATGCAGGCAGGAGTCGGTCTACTTGTCTCGGACGTGATGCCTATATACATGATCATACCTAGATATTCTCATAACTATGCTCAATTCTGTCAATTGCTCAACGGTAATTTGTTCACCCACCGTAAAATACTTATGCTCTTGAGAGAAGCCACTAGTGAAACCTATGGCCCCCGGGTCTATCTTCATCATATTAATCTTCCAACACTTAGTTATTTCCGTTGCTTTTTTTACTTTGCTTTTATTTTACTTTGCATCTTTATCATAAAAATACCAAAAATATTATCCTATCATATCTATCAGATCTCACTCTCGTAAGTGACCGTGTAGGGAGTGACAACCCCTTATCGCGTTGGTTGCGAGGATTTATTTGTTTGTGTAGGTGCGAGGGACTCGCGCGTAGCCTCCTACTGGATTGATACCTCGGTTCTCAAAAACTGAGGGAAATACTTACGCTACTTTGCTGCATCACCCTTTCGTCTTCAAGGGAAAACCAACGCAGTGCTCAAGAGGTAGCAAGAAGGATTTCTGGCGCCGTTGCCGGGGAGGCTTACGCAAGGTCAAGCCAAGATTTGGACTCCCGACAACGAGCCATTTCTGGCGCCGTTGCCGGGGAGGTCTACGCAAAAGTCAACATACCAAGTACCCATCACAAACCCTTATCTCCCGCATTACATTATTTGCCATTTGCCTCTCGTTTTCCTCTCCCCCGCTTCACCCTTGCCGTTTTATTCGCCCTCTCTTTTCCATTTTCCTCTTTTCGTTTGCTTGTCGTTATGGCTAGTCCTCTATCTTCTCCGTTGTCTCCCGAGAATGAAGTTCTAAATTTTAAACAAAGGGAGGGAGAAAATGTAAAAGACGCTTGGTATAGAATTTGCAATGCTCAAAATAGATCTGCCAGGAAGCAATCTACTTCCGTTCTTCTCCGCAATTTTTATGTAGGCGCTAATCCTTGGTATAGATATATTCTTGATACCATTACCGGAGGGAATTTCTTGGGTAGCCATACTTTTGACTGTTATAATGCTATGATAGATTTATTTGGCTCACCACCTCTTTTGGTTAATGAAACTATGTTAACTTTGGAGCATGTAATGCAAAGACTTGAAATTATTGAAAATAAAGTTGCTACCGTAGAGTTAATTGAAAATCTGGATAAAAAGATCCACAACCAAATTACCCAATATGGATCTAAGGTAGGAGTCACTTTGAAAAATATTAAGGAGAAGGAACCCATAGTTAATGAGAGAATAAATCAAGATTCCACTAGAATCGATAAACTTGAGGGTATCATTACCAACTTGGGAACCGCTTTTTTCTTCTGTAAAGAATACTCCAAGTCCTCCAACTAAAATTGCCAAGCTTATATATGTTCCTAAAAATAAGGGTGAATCCTCTAGTAAAGAAACTGCGGATCTTAAATCTATAAGCATTCATCCCAATCTTTTTGCTATCATTAAGGAACCATTTGCTACAAATGAATTTTTCGATCTTGTTCCTAAAAGTTTGATAATTAATTGAAATAAAGAAACCCTAAGGGATGATATATGTCTTATTGAAGAATTGCCTACCAAAGATGGCAATACCTAGATCTATCCTTGCTATTATGCCTAGCTAGGGGCGTTAAATAATAGCGCTTGTTGGGAGGCAACGCAATTTTAGTTTTAGTTTTTTGCTTTTTGCTTCTGTTTAGGAATAAATGTTTGTTGTAGCCTCTGGTTAGATGTGTTTTTATGTTTTAATTAGTGTTTGTGCCAAGTTAAACCTATAGGATCTTCTTGGATGATAGTTATTTGATCTTGCTGTAATTTCCAGAAACTTTCTGTTCATGAAAATAATTGTTAAAAATCACCAGAACGTGATAAAATATTGATTCCAATTGCTGCTGATCAATAAACAAATTTTCTAGGTCGTCCTATTTTGGCTGATTTTTTGGAGTTCCAGAAGTTTGCGTCAGTTACAGATTACTACAGACTGTTCTGTTTTTGACAGATTCTGTTTTTCGTGTGTTGTTTGCTTATTTTGATGAATCTATGGCTAGTAAAATAGTTTATAAACCATAGAGAAGTTGGAATAAAGTAGTTTTAACACCAATATAAATAAAGAATGAGTTAATTACAGTACCTTGAAGTGGTCTTTTGTTTTCTTTCGCTAACGGAGCTCACGAGATTTTCTGCTAAGTTTTGTGTTGTGAAGTTTTCAAGTTTTAGGTGAAAGATTTGATGGATTATGGAACAAGGAGTGGCAAGAGCCTAAGCTTGGGGATGCCCATGGCACCCCCAAGATAATCTAAGGACACCAAAAATCCAAAGCTTGGGGATGCCCCGGAAGGCATCCCCTCTTTCGTCTACTTCCATCGGTAACATTACTTGGAGCTATATTTTTATTCACCACATGATATGTGTTTTGCTTGGAGCGTCTTGTATAATTTGAGTCTTTGTTTTTAGTTTACCACAATCATCCTTGCTGTACACACCTTTTGAGAGAGACACACATGATTCGGAAATTATTAGAATACTCTATGTGCTTCACTTATATCTTTTGAGTTATATAGTTTTGCTCTAGTACTTCACTTATATCTTTTAGAGCACGGTGGTGGATTTGTTTTACAGAAACTATTGATCTCTCATGCTTCACTTAGATTATTTTGAGAGTCTTAAATATCATGGTAATTTTCTTAATTAATCCTAATATGCTAGGTATTCAAGATTAGTAAAAACTTTCTTATGAGTGTTTTGAATACTAAGAGAAGTTTGATGCTTGATGATTGTTATGAGACATGGAGGTAGTGATATTAAAGTCGTGCTAGTTGAGTAGTTGTGAATTTGAGAAATACTTGTGTTGAAGTTTGCAAGTCCCGTAGCATGCACGTATGGTAAACGTTATGTAACACATTTGAAACATGAGGTGTTCTTTGATTATCTTCCTTATGAGTGGCGGTCGGGGACGAGCGATGGTCTTTTCCTACCAATCTATCCCCCTAGGAGCATGCACGTAGTGCTTGGTTTTTGATGACTTGTAGATTTTTGCAATGAGTATGTGAGTTCTTTATGACTAATGTTGAGTCCATGGATTATACGCACTCTCACCTTTCCACCATTGCTAGCCTCTTCGGTACCGTGCATTGCCCTTTCTCACATTGAGAGTTGGTGCAAACTTCGTCGGTGCATCCAAACCCCGTGATATGATATGCTCTTTCACACATAAACCTCCTTATATCTTCCTCAAAACAGCCACCATACCTACCTATTATGGCATTTCCATAGCCATTCCGAGATATATTGCCATGCAACTTTCCACCATCCAGTTTATCATGACACGTTCATCATTGTCATATTGCTTTGCATGATCATGTAGTTGACATAGTATTCGTGGCAAAGCCACCGTTCATAATTCTTTCATACATGTCACTCTTGGTTCATTGCATATCCTGGTACACCGCCGGAGGCATTCATATAGAGTCATACTTTGTTCTAGTATCGAGTTGTAAATAAATAGAAGTGTGATGATCAACATTTTCTAGAGCATTGTCCCAAGTGAGGAATAAAAAAAGAGAGAAAGGCCATAAAAAAAGAGAAGGCCCAAAAAAATGAGAGAAAAAGAGAGAAGGGACAATGTTACTATCCTTTACCACACTTGTGCTTCAAAGTAGCACCATAATCTTCATGATAGAGAGTCTCTTGTTTTGTCACTTTCATATACTAGTGGGAATTTTTCATTATAGAACGTGGCTTGTATATTCCAACAATGGGCCTCCTCAAGTTCCCTAGGTCTTCGTGAGCAAGCAAGTTGGCTGCACACCCACTTAGTTTCTTTTGTTGAGCTTTCATATATTTATAGCTCTAGTGCATCCGTTGCATGGCAATCCCTACTCCTTGCATTAACATCAATCGATGAGCATCTCCATAGCTTATTGATTAGCCTCGTTGAGGTGAGACTTTCTCCTTTTTTGTCTTCTCCACATAACCCCCATCATCATATTCTATTCCACCCATAGTGCTATGTCCATGGCTCGCGCTCATGTATTGCGTGAGGGTTTATAAGTTTGAGATTACTAAAGTATGAAACAATTGCTTGGCTTGTCATCGGGGTTGTGCATGATGAGAGCATTTTTGTGTGACGAAGATGGAGCATGACTAAACTATATGATTTTGTACGGATGAACTTTATTTGGCCATGTTATTTTGAGAGGACATAATTGCTTAGTTAGTATGCTTGAAGTATTATTATTTTTATGTCAATATGAACTTTTATCTTGAATCTTTCGGATCTGAATATTCATACCACAATTAAGAAGAATTACATTGAAAATTATGCCAAGTAGCACTCCGCATCAAAAATTCTGTTTTTATCATTTACCTACTCGAGGACGAGCAGGAATTAAGCTTGGGGATGCTTGATACGTCTCCAACGTATCTATAATTTTTGATTGCTCCATGCTATATTATCTTCTGTTTTGGACATTATTGGGCTTTATTATCCACTTTTATATTATTTTTGGGACTAACCTATTAACCGGAGGCCCAGCCCAGAATTTTTGTTTTTGCCTATTTCAGAGTTTCGCAGAAAAAGAATATCAAACGGAGTCCAAATGGAATGAAACCTTCGGGAACGTGATTTTCGGAACGAACATGATCCAGGGGACTTGGACCCTACGTCAAGAAACAAAAGAGGAAGCCACGAGGTAGGGGGCGCGCCTACCCCCCCCCCCCCCAGGGCGCGCCCTCCACCCTCGTGGGCCCCCTGTTGCTCCACCGACGTACTTCTTCCTCCTATATATACCTACGTACCCCCAAACGGTCAGATACGGAGCCAAAAACCTAATTCCACCGCCACAACCTTCTGTACCCACGAGATCCCATCTTGGGGCCTGTTCCGGAGCTCCGCCGGAGGGGGCATCCATCACGGAGGGCTTCTACATCAACACCATAGCCTCTCCGATGAAGTGTGAGTAGTTTACCTCAGACCTTCGGGTCCATAGTTAGTAGCTAGATGGCTTTCTCTCTCTTTTTGGATCTCAATACAATGTTCTCCCCCTCTCTCATGGAGATCTATTCGATGTAATCTTATTTTGCGGTGTGTTTGTTGAGACCGATGAATTGTGGGTTTATGATCAAGTTTATCTATGAACAATATTTGAATCTTCTGAATTCTTTTATGTATGTTTGGTTATCTTTGCAAGTCTCTTCGAATTATTAATTTGGTTTGGCCTACTAGATTGATCTTTCTTGCAATGGGAGAAGTGCTTAGCTTTGGGTTCAATCTTGCGGTGTCCTTTCCCAGTGACAGTAGGGGCAGCAAGGCACGTATTGTATTGTTGCCATCAAGGATAACAAGATGGGGTTTTTATCATATTGCATGAATGTATCCCTCTACATCATGTCATCTTGCTTAAGGCGTTACTCTGTTCTTATGAACTTAATACTCTAGATGCATGCTGGATATCGGTCGATGTGTGGAGTAATAGTAGTAGATGCAGGCAGGAGTCGGTCTACTTGTCTCGGACGTGATGCCTATATACATGATCATACCTAGATATTCTCATAACTATGCTCAGTTCTGTCAATTGCTCAACAGTAATTTGTTCACCCACCGTAAAATACTTATGCTCTTGAGAGAAGCCACTAGTGAAACCTATGGCCCCCGGGTCTATCTTCATCATATTAATCTTCCAACACTTAGTTATTTCCGTTGCTTTTTTTACTTTGCTTTTATTTTACTTTGCATCTTTATCATAAAAATACCAAAAATATTATCCTATCATATCTATCAGATCTCACTCTCGTAAGTGACCGTGTAGGGAGTGACAACCCCTTATCGCGTTGGTTGCGAGGATTTATTTGTTTGTGTAGGTGCGAGGGACTCGCGCGTAGCCTCCTACTAGATTGATACCTTGGTTCTCAAAAACTGAGGGAAATACTTACGCTACTTTGCTGCATCACCCTTTCCTCTTCAAGGGAAAACCAATGCAGTGCTCAACAGGTAGCAGCGCGGTGGGAGGAGGAGGGAGTACCTCTGTGGAGGACGGACGGCGGCGGCGGCGGACGACGGGTATCGGCGCGGGTGAGAGTGACTGAGAGGGAGAGTGAGTGAGAGAGGGTCGGCCGCGTGGGGAGGATAAGGTACGGTTAGTAGTAGCGCGTGTGCGAGAAAAGCGCTACAGCTAAGGAGAATAGCAGTAGTGCTGTGCGAGGATACGCGCTACTGCTAAGTTGGGCTAGACATGGGCGCCCAGTTCAAACATAGCAGCAGCGCTTTGTGCTTGTACGCGCTACTGCTAAAGTTATAGCAGTAGCGCGGTTTATTTATACGCGCTGCTACTAAGTAGCAGTAGCGCACGATTTTGTCCAGCGCTACTGCTAAGATGTTGTGTATAAGGTTTTCCCTAGTAATGAAAGGGGGTGGTGTTGCGACATCTAGGGCCGTTCGCGGTCGCTTGGATGTATGTCGTGTTCGCGTCTCCTTGCAACACTCAACGCTGCGTACCGTAGTGGCGCCAATAGCACTCCTCATCCACGCAAATGACCATGAGTTCCTCCTCGAGCGCATAGCGCTGCATCCATTCATCCGAAGACAGGCTAGTCGAGTCCACCCTTAGGTCCAGGGCTTCGAATGCCGAAAGCAAATTCTGCTTTCTAACTCGAAGATCCCGGTCAATATTGGCGCCCCACCATTTCATGAATTGCTGGGCACACTTGGCACAAAAGAGCCAATCATCCGCGGGAGAGATGTGCCGGTGTGGCTCGAACCGGGCTGCCATCCATCTAGATAGGACCGCACTGAAGCCATAAGTTCTCAAAGCGGAACCTCGGTGGGGGCATGGCCTTTCCTCCGCGAAGGACAGGAAGAGCAGGATATGGTCGGATCCGATCCGAGTGATCGCCCGGAGCGAGGCCAAGGGGCACTTGAGCTCCCAGTACGGCGAAATGAAAACGCGATCAAGGGCGGAAAGGGTCAGGGACGCCTATTTATTTGTCCAGGTGAATCGGGCACCAATGGGGTCCAGCTCCCGCAGCCCCAAATCTGCAATGCGGACATTGAAGAGTTGCATTCAAGGGAAGTTGACGTGACCGTTTCTTTTGTCGTCCGGGTGGCGGATGAGATTGAAGTCAACACCCACCACGACCAGCAACTGGGCATTCGAGATCTTGGTACTAAGCTCCGCAAGAAATGTGAACGAGCAGCGGTGATCTGCCAGACCATAGACAATGACGATTTCCTACTTGAAGCACATGGAACGTTCGCACACCTCCATGCTAACGAAAAACTCTCCCCGGTCCATGCTTCCCACCTCAAAGGAGGCGTCCTTCACCCCTAGAAGGATGCCTCCGGTGGCCCGTGCTCCCACTAAAAGGGAGCTAGTGCCAGCCAAAGAGGTCGGGGCTCAAGCTATTAAGCTCGGAGAGGGAAAACTCAGATCGCATCATTTCCTGGAGGGCAACAGTGTGAGTTCGCTCATCTCGCATGTATTCGGCAAGTTGCGGTGGGGGCCAGTCTGACTAAAGCCACGAATATTCCAGAATAGTGTCTGCATTAGATAACCGGGGAGGGGGTCCTGATCCCTGGGATGAGGGAGGCACTTTGGCCCCGACGCATAGCATTAGTCCTTGAGCAAGTGCGACCACGGGCACTAGTCTCCCCTTGAGATGAGAGGTCTGGCCTGGAGGTGGACCATTCCTCGGGCGGAGCCACGGCCCTAGCCCTGGTTAGCTAGCGTGAGTTGCTGCAAGTTTACCATCCAACACTTCCTTCGCCTGGATTGCAGGAATTTGAACTAAGGGGACCATTTCCCCCTGGTGGAGGTACCTGATTCCAGGAACCGAGCAATGGCCCTCTGTTCCGCGCGCTCCGGGATGGACGGGGTCGGGGTGCCTGGTGGCAGCGCATCATCAATGCAGGTGCTCCGCCGTGATGTCGCGACGAGAGTCGGCGCCGAACGGCCTAGTTTAGGACCCTTAGACCGCGGGGGCAGGGGACAACGCAGAGGCCCCTCCTGGCCGCCGAGTCCGGCGCAGCTACCGGCAGCAGTGGAGGGGTCGTGAAGGGGCTCCTCCAGCAGATCCGCGACGGGGGACATGTCCCCAAGAACTGAGGGCCAATGCTCGGTAGCCACGATGAGGGAGGGCTGGGCGGCCACACGCAGAGGGAGGCTGGAGACTTCCAGGTCCGCATCGAACAGGACTCCAGGGGTCGGGTGAAGGAAATATGCCCTAGAGGCAATAATAAAGTTGTTATTTATATTTCCTTATATCATGATAAATGTATAGACAAAACATAGACAAAACAGAGTGCCCCTAGTATGCCTCTACTTGACTAGCTCGTTAATCAAAGATGCTTAAGTTTCCTAACCATAGACATGTGTTGTCATTTGATGAACGGGATCACATCATTAGAAAATGATGTGATGGACAAGACCCATCCGTTAGCTTAGCATAATGATCGTTAAGTTTTATTGCTATTGCTTTCTTCATGAATTATACATATTCCTCTTACCATGAGATTATGCAACTCCCGAATACCGCAGGAACACCTTGTGTGCTATCAAACGTCACAACGTAACTGGGTGATTATAAAGATGCTCTACAGGTGTCTCCTAAGGTGTTTGTTGGGTTGGCATAGATCGAGATTAGGTTTTGTCACTTCGAGTATCGGAGAGGTATCTCTGGGCCCTCTCGGTAATGCACGTCACTATAAGCCTTGCAAGCAATGTGACTAATGAGATAGTTACGAGATGATGCATTACGGAACGAGTAAAGAGACTTGTCGGTAACGAGATTGAACTAGGTATGATGATACCGACGATCGAATCTCGGGCAAGTAACATACCGATGACAAAGGGAATAACGTATGTTGTTATTGCGGTTTGACTGATAAAGATCTTCGTAGAATATGTAGGAGCCAATATGAGCATCCAGGTTCCGCTATTGGTTTTTTTAACTGGGAACTATAAGGGAAACCCCCACAGCATATCAAAACTTTATTAATAAAGAGAGAGCAAGTACAAGTACTATGGCGGATTACAAGTGGTAATCAAACTAAACTAAGGGAAGAAGGAGAAGAAACAAGTTAAAATTACAAAATATTGGCCTCAAGGTGGCAGAAATGAGATCCATCTAAGGAGATCATCCTTGTAGGCAGCTTTCACTCTATATTGCATTAAGCTAATATCATGGATGAATGCACCTCTCCAGTTATTAAATCCAGCTCTCTCATGCCTGAAGACCTTAGCATTCCTGATAATCCAGATATTCCAGCAAGCAATAAACACCACCTCAGTGAAGAAGGGCTTCCCAAAGCTCCTGCTAGCATTAATAACCAAATCAGCCATGGAGTCACCAGATGACCAATCAATTTGCAGGTAGTTCCAAACTCTGACACTAAAGTTGCAATTAAAGAACAGATGATCTCTTGTTTCCCTAGTCTGCAAAGGACAAAGAACACAATTTACTCCATCCTCCAAATGCCAATGCCTCCTTTCCACCATGCCCTTAGTGTTCAACCTGTCCATAATAAGCATCCAACCGAATACTTTGATTTTCATTGTACAGGAGGACTTCCAGATCCAAGCTGTCAAAGGGTTGAAGGACTTTGATGCAAAAGTATGTGAGTGAAACAACTTTGGTGTGTATCCCTTGGCAGTGCCATTCCAAAACCAGATATCCTTGGACCCAGGTGCTCTATTGTGGCCGTCCAACAGAGACTGGAGAGTGGTCAGGTCATCAAAAGCCTAGCTGGACAAAGGAAGGTGGAAGTGCTGGAACATGTCCTGAGAGTCCAAGAACTCTTTAACAGTGATCCAGGGGTCCTTAACATAGGAAAAGAGCCTGGGAAATCTGAATTGAAGGCTAGACACCTGATCATCAAGCTGCCAATTGTCTGACCACATGAGGGCAGTGTCCCCTTCATTAATCTGAACCCAAGCACACTCCCGAAAGTTTTGCATGACCTTGCATATATCCTTCCACCAGAAAGAGCCACAATCAGAAGTTCCTTGGGGTTCTCTGCCATGATAGTAGGAATCCCAAATTAAAGACACCCATGGGAGATCCTTTTTATTAAGAAAGCTATTTGCATGTTTGAGCAGAAGTGCAACATTCTGAACACCAAGGTTAAGAATACCAAGGCCTCCCTTGTTTTTTGGCCTGCAAATAAGGGCCCAAGCAGCAAGTGAAGGGGCAGGCTCTCCCCTATTCTTCCTCCAGAGGCATTGCCTCTGAATTCTCTCCAATTGCTTCAGAATTCCAGCAGGAACAGCCAAACTGCAAAGGAAAAAAATGGGCATAGAAGACAAGGCAGAGTTCAGAAACTGCAGTCTTCCCCCCTGATTTAAAAAAGATGAGCTAGCTGTCATTCTCCTCTCCATGCAGTCCACTGATGTCTACTACACAACCTTCTTCTTGTAGACGTTGTTGGGCCTCCAAGTGCAGAGGTTTGTAGGACAGTAGCAAATTTCCCTCAAGTGGATGACCTAAGGTTTATCAATCCGTGGGAGGCGTAGGATGAAGATGGTCTCTCTCAAGAACCCTGCAACCAAATAATAAAGAGTCTCTTGTGTCCCCAACACACCCAATACAATGGTAAATTGTATAGGTGCACTAGTTCGGCGAAGAGATGGTGATACAAGTGCAATATGGATGGTAGATATAGGTTTTTGTAATCTGAAAATATAAAACAGCAAGGTAACTAATGATAAAAGTGAGCACAAATGGTATTGCAATGCTAGGAAACAAGGGCTAGGGTTCATACTTTCACTAGTGCAAGTTCTCTCAACAATAATAACATAATTGGATCATATAACTATCCCTCAACATGCAACAAAGAGTCACTCCAAAGTCACTAATAGCGGAGAACAAACGAAGAGATTATGGTAGGGTACGAAACCACCTCAAAGTTATTCTTTCCAATCAATCCGTTGGGCTATTCCTATAAGTGTCACAAACAGCCCTAGAGTTCGTACTAGAATAACACCTTAAGACACAAATCAACCAAAACCCTAATGTCACCTAGATACTCCAATGTCACCTCAAGTATCCGTGGGTATGATTATACGATATGCATCACACAATCTCGGATTCATCTATTCAGCCAACACATAAAACCTCAAAGAGTGCCCCGAAGTTTCTACCGAAGAATCAAGACGAAAACGTGTGCCAAGCCCTATGCATAGGATCATGGGCGGAACCCGCAAGTTGATCACCAAAACATACATCAAGTGAATCACGTGATATCCCATTGTCACCACAGATACGCACGGCAAGACATACATCAAGTGTTCTCAAATCATTAAAGACTCAATCCGATAAGATTTACTTCAAAGGGAAAACTCAATCCATTACAAGAGAGTAGAGGGGGAGAAGCAACATAAGATCCAACTATAATAGCAAAGCTCGCGATACATCAAGACCGTGCCAAATCAAAAACACGAGAGAGAGAGAGAGAGAAAGAGAGAGAGAGATCAAACACATAGCTATAGGTACATACCCTCAGCCCCGAGGGTGAACTACTCCCTCCTCGTCATGGAGAGCGCCGGGATGATGAAGATGGCCACCGGTGAGGGTTTCCCCCTCCGGCAGGGTGCTGGAACAGGGTCCCGATTTGTTTTGGTGGCTACAGAGGCTTGCGGCAGCGGAACTCCCGATCTATTCTGTTCCCCGATCGTTTTAGGGTATATGGATATATATAGGCGAAAGAAATACGCCAGGGGAGCCACGAGGGGCCCACGAGGGTGGAGGGCGCGCCCAGGGGGTGGGCGCGCCCCCTGCCTCGTGCCTCCCTCGTTGCTTTCCTGACGTGCACTCCAAGTCTCCCGGGTTGCTTTCCTTCCAAAAATAACTTCTCCAGAAGGTTTCATTCCGTTTCAACTCCGTTTGATATTCCTTTTCTTCGAAACACTGAAACAAGGGAAAAACAGGAACTGGCACTGGGCTCTGGGTCGATAGGTTAGTCCCAAAAGTAATATAAAAGTCTTTAATAAAGCCCATAAACATCCAAAACAGATAATATAATAGCATGGAACAATCAAAAATTATAGATACGTTGGAGACGTATCATCCACCAATGGCATAAAATCCACCATTTTAGGCCTAGTAGTTCCCACTGGTAACCCAAGGTAGGTAAATGGCATTTTCCCAATCTGGCATCCAAATGCAGCAGCTAATTCAATCATGACAGCAGAGTTCACATTGATGGGAATAATAAAGGATTTGTGGTGGTTCACATCAAGACCAGTGGACACAGAGAAGACCTTAAGCATGTCCTTCAGAGCTATAAGTTGGTCCTTGTCAGCAGGCAAAATAATCAATGTGTCATCAGCATACTGAATCACTGGGTAATCCTGGTCATGACAAGGTATAGGTAGATGAAGAATGCCCCTTCTGAACATGTCATTGATTACAGTCTGCAGGAGATCAAGGTTCTGCAATTGGTTATTGACCGGAGATGTGTCTCGGTCATGTCTACATAGTTCTCGAACCCGTAGGGTCCACACGCTTAACGTTCGATGACAATTTGTATTATGAGTTATGTGTTTTGGTGACCGAAGTTTGTTCGGAGTCCCGGATGAGATCACGGACATGACGAGGAGTCTCGAAATAGTCGTGGGGGGGTCCGGTAACCTCCCGGTACTCCGAAACTTATCCGAAACTTCCCGAAACCATTCCGGTGTCCGAATGTAACCTTCCAATATATGAATCTTTACTTCTCGACCATTTCGAGACTCCTCATCATGTCCGCGATCTCATCCGGGACTCCGAACAAACTTAGGTCATCAAATCACATAACTCATAATACAAATCGTCATCGAACGTTAAGCGTGCGGACCCTATGGGTTCAAGAACTATGTAGACATGACCGAGACACATCTCCGGTCAACAACCAATAGCGGAACCTGGAATCTCATATTGGCTCCTACATATTCTATGAAGATCTTTATCGAGCAAAATGCATAACAACATACGTTATTCCCTTTGTCATCGGTATGTTACTTGCCCGAGATTAGATCGTCGATATCATCATACCTAGTTCAATCTCGTTACCGGCAAGTCTCTTTACTCGTTGCGTAATGCATCATCCCGCAACTAACTCATTCGTCACATTGCTTGCAAGGCTTATAGTGATGTGCATTACTGAGAGGGCCCAGAGATACCTCTCTGATACACGGAGTGACAAATCCTAATCTTGATCTATGCCAACCCAACAAACACCTTCGGGAACACCTGTAGAGCATATTTATAATCACCCAGTTAAGTTGTGACATTTGATAGCACACAAGGTGTTCCTCCGGTATTCGGGAGTTGCATAATCTCATAGTCAGTGGAATATGTATAAGTCATGAAGAAAGCAATAGCAATAAAACTAAACAATCATTATGCTAAGCTAATGGATGGGTCTTGTCCATCACATCATTATCTAATGATGTGATCCCGTTCATCAAATGACAACACATGTCCACGGCTAGGAAACTTAACCATCTTTGATTAATGAGCTTTGTAAGTAGAGGCATACTAGGGACACTCTGTTTCTCTATGTATTCACACATGTACTAAGTTTCCGATTAATACAATTCTAGCATGAATAATAAACATTTATCATGATATACGGAAATACAAATAACAACTTTATTATTGCCTCTAGGTCATATTTCCTTTAGTCTACCACTTGCACTAGAGTCAATAATCTACATTACATAGTAATGATTCCAACACCCATGGAGTCTTGGTGCTAATCATGTTTTGCTCGTGGAAGAGGCTTAGTAAACGGGTCTGCAACATTCAGATCCGTATGTATTTTGCAAACTTCTATATCTCCCTCCTTGACTAGATCGAGGATGGAATTGAAGCGTCTCTTGATGTGCTTGGTTCTCTTGTGAAATCTGGATTCCTTCGCCAAGCCTATTGCTCCAGTATTGTCAGAAAAGATTTTCATTGGACCCGATGCACTAGGTATTACACCTAGATCGGATATGAACTCCTTCATCCAGACTCCTTCATTTGTTGTTTCCGAAGGAGCTATGTACTCCGCTTCACATGTAGATCCCGCCACGACGCTCTGCTTGGAACTGCACCAACTGACAGCTCCACCATTCAATTTAAATACGTATCTGGTTTGCGACTTAGATTCATCCGGATCAGAGTCAAAGCTTGCATCGACGTAACCATTTACGATGAGCTCTTTGTCACCTCCATAAACAAGAAACATATCCTTAGTCCTTTTCAGGTATTTCAGGATGTTCTTGACCGCTGTCCAGTGATCCACTCCTGGATTACTTTAGTACCTCCCTCCTAAACTTATAGCAAGGCACACATCAGGTCTGGTACACAACATTGCATAAATGATAGAACCTATAGCTGAGGCATACGGAATGACTTTCATTTTCTCTCTATCTTCTGCAGTGGTCGAGCATTGAGTCTGACTCAACTTCACACCTTGTAACACAGGTAAGAACCCTTTCTTTGACTGGTCCATTTTGAACCTTTTCAAAACTTTATTATGGTATGTGCTTTGTGAAAGTCCAATTAAGCGCCTTGATCTATCTCTATAGATCTTGATGCCCGATATATAAGCAGCTTCACCGAGGTCTTTCATTGAAAAATTCTTATTCAAGTTTCCTTTTATGCTATCCAGAAATTCATTGAAAAATTCTTATTCAAGTTTCCTTTTATGCTATCCAGAAATTCTATATCATTTCCAATCAACAATATGTCATCCACATATAATATCAAAAATGCTACAGAGCTCCCACTCACTTTCTTGTAAATACAGGTTTCTCCAAAAGTCTGTATAAAACCATATGCTTTGATCACACTATCAGAGCGTATATTCCAACTCCGAGAGGCTTGCACCAGTCCATAAATGGATCGCTGGAGCTTGCACACTTTGTTAGCACCTTTAGGATCGACAAACATTCTGGTTGCACCATATACAACTCTTCCTTAAGATATCCATTAAGGAATGCAGTTTTGACATCCATTTGCCAAACTTCATAATCATAAAATGCGGCAATTGCTAACATGATTCGGACAGACATTAGCATCGCTATGGGTGAGAAAGTCTCATCGTAGTCAACTCCTTGAACTTGTCGAAAACCTTTCACAACAAGTCGAGCTTTGTAGACAGTAACATTACCGTCAGCGTCAGTATTCTTCTTGAAGATCCATTTATTCTCTATGGCTTGCCGATCATCGGGCAAGTCAACCAAAGTCCACACTTTGTTCTCATACATGGATCCCATCTCAGATTTCCTGGCCTCAAGCCATTTCGTGAAATGTGGGCTCATCATCGCTTCCTCATAGTTCGTAGGTTCGTCATGGTCAAGTAACATGACTTCCAGAACAGGATTACCGTACCACTCTGGTGTGGATCTTACTCTGGTTGACCTACGAGGTTCAGTAGTAACTTGATCAGAAGTTTCATGATCATCATCATTAGCTTCCTCACTAATTGGTGTAGGAATCACTGGAACTAATTTCTGTGATGAACTACTTTCCAATAAGGGAGCAGGTACAATTACCTCATCAAGTTCTACTTTCCTCCCATCACTTCTTTCAAGAGAAACTCCTTCTCTAGAAAGGATCCATTCTTAGCAACGAATATCTTGGCTTTGGATCTGTGATAGAAGGTGTACCCAACAGTCTCCTTTGGGTATCCTATGAAGACACTTTTCTCCGATTTGGGTTCGAGCTTATTAGGTTGAAGCTTTTTCACATAAGCATCGCAACCCCAAACTTTAAGAAACGACAACTTGGGTTTCTTGCCAAACCACAATTCATATGATGTCGTCTCAACGGATTTAGATGGTGCCCTATTCAATGTGAATGCAGCCGTCTCTAAAGCATAACCCCAAAACGATAGCGGTAAATCAGTAAGAGACATCATAGATCGCGCCATATCTAATAAAGTGCGGTTACGACGTTCGGACATACCATTACGCTGTGGTGTTCCGGGTGGCGTGAGTTGCGAAACTATTCCGCATTGTTTCAAATGAAGACCAAACTCGTAACTCAAATATTCACCTCCACGATCAGATCGTAGAAACTTTGTTTTCTTGTTACGATGATTTTCCACTTCACTCTGAAATTCTTTGAACTTTTCAAATGTTTCAGACTTATGTTTCATCAAGTAGATATACCCATATCTACTCAAATCATCTGTGAAGGTCAGAAAATAACGATACCCGCCGCGAGCCTCAACACTCATTGGACTGCATACATGAGTATGTATTATTTCCAATAAGTCTGTTGCTCGCTCCATTGTTCTGGAGAACGGAGTCTTGGCTTAGTCAACGGGTCTGCAATACTCAGATCCGTATGTATCTTGCAAATCTCTATGTCTCCCTCCTTGACTTGATCGCGCGTGGAATTGAAGCGTCTCTTGATGTGCTTGGTTCTCTTGTGAAATCTGGATTCCTTTGCCAAGGCAATTGCACCAGTATTGTCACAAAAGATTTTCATTGGACCCGATGCACTAGGTATGACACCTAGATCGGATATGAACTCCATCATCCAGACTCCCTTATTTGCTGCTTCCGAAGCAACTATCTACTCCGCTTCACACGTAGATCCCGCCACGACGCTCTGTTTAGAACTGCACCAACTTACAGCTCCACCATTAAATATAAATACGTATCCGGTTTGTGACTTAGAGTCATCCGAATCAGTGTCAAAGCTTGCATCGACACAACCATTTACGACGAGCTCTTTGTCACCTCCATAAACGAGAAACATATCCTTAGTCCTTTTCAGGTATTTCAGGATGTTCTTGACCGCTATCCGGTGATCCACTCTTGGATTACTTTGGTACCTCCCTGCTAAACTAATAGCAAGGCACACATCAGGTCTGGTACACATCATTGCATACACGATAGAACCTATGGCTGAAGCATAGGGAATGACTTTCATTTTCTCTGTATCTTCTGCAGTGGTCGGGCATTGAGTCTTACTCAACTTCACACCTTGTAACATAGGCAAGAACCCTTTCTTTGCTTGATCCATTTTGAACTTTTTCAAAACTTTATCAAGGTATGTGCTTTGTGAAAGTCCAATTAAGCGTCTTGATCTATCTCTATAGATCTTGATGCCCAATATATAAGCAGCTTCACCGAGGTCTTTCATTGAGAAATTCTTATTCAAGTATCCTTTTATGCTATCCAGAAATTCCGTATCATTTCTGATCAACAATATGTCATCCACATATAATATCAGACATGCTACAGAGCTCCCACTCACTTTCTTGTAAATACAGGCTTCTCCAAAAGTCTTTATAAAACCATATGCTTTGATCACACTATCAAAATGTATATTCCAACTCCGAGAGGCTTGCACCAGTCCATAAATGGATCGCTAGAGCTTGCACACTTTGTTAGCACCTTTTGGATCGACAAATCCTTCTGGTTGCATCATATACAACTCTTCTTTAAGATATCCATTAAGGAATGCAGTTTTGACATCCATTTGCAAAATTTCATAATCATAAAATGCGGCAATTGCTAATATGATTCGGACAGACTTAAGCATCGCTACGGGTGAGAAGGTCTCATCGTAGTCAACTCCTTGAACTTGTCGAAAACCTTTCGCAACAAGTCGAGCTTTGTAGACAGTAACATTACAATAAGTGTCAGTCTTCTTCTTGAAGATCCATTTATTCTCTATGGCTTGCCGATCATCGGGCAAGTCAACCAAAGTCCACACTTTGTTCTCATACATGGATCCCATCTCAGATTAAATGGCCTCAAGCCATTTCGCGGAATCTGGGCTCATCATCGCTTCCTCATAGTTCGTAGGTTCGTCATGGTCAAGTAACATGACTTCCAGAACAGGATTACCATACCACTCTGGTGCAGATCTTACTCTGGTTGACCTACGAGGTTCGGTAGTGACTTGATCAGAAGTTTCATGATCATCAACATTAGCTTCCTCACTAATTGGTGTAGGAATCACTGGAACTGATTTCTATGATGAACTACTTTCCAATAAGGGAGCAGGTACAATTACCTCATCAAGTTCTACTTTCCTCCCACTCACTTCTTTCGAGAGAAACTCCTTCTCTAGAAAGGATTCATTCTTAGCAACGAATATCTTGCCTTCGGATCTGTGATAGAAGGTGTACCCAACAGTCTCCTTTTGGTATCCTATGAAGACACTTTTCTCCAATTTGGGTTTGAGCTTATTAGGTTGAAGCTTTTTCACATAAGCATCGCAGCCCCAAACTTTAAGAAATGACAACTTGGGTTTCTTGCGAAACCACGGTTCATATGGTGTCGTCTCAACGGATTTAGATGGTGCCCTATTCAACGTGAATGCAACCGTCTCTAAAGCATAACCCCAAAACGATAGCGGTAAATCAGTAAGAGACATCATAGATCGCACCATATCTAATAAAGTGTGGTTGTGACGTTCGGACATACCATTACGCTACGGTCTTCCGGGTGGCGTGAGTTGCGAAACTATTCTGCATTTTTTCAAATGAAGACCAAACTCATAACTCAAATATTCACCTCCACGATCAGATCGTAGAAACTTTATTTTCTTGTTACGATGATTTTCCACTTCACTCTGAAATTCTTTGAACTTTTCAAATGTTTCAGACTTATGTTTCATCAAGTAGATATACCCATATCTACTCAAATCATCTGTGAAGGTCAGAAAATAACGATACCCGCCGCAAGCATCAACACTCATCGGACTGCATACATCAGTATGTATTATTTCCAACAAGTCTGTTGCTCGCTCCATTGTTTCGGAGAACGGAGTTTTAGTCATCAAGTGATTCATAATCAAGTGATTCAAAAAGCCCATCAGCATGGAGTTTCTTCATGCGCTTTACACCAATATGACCTAAAAGGCAGTGCCACAAATAAGTTGCACTATCATTATTAAACTAATATCTTTTGGCTTCAATACTATGGATATGTGTATCACTACTATCGAGATTCAATAAAAATAGAGCACTCATTAAGGGTGCATGACCATAAAAGATATTACCCATATAAATAGAACAACCATTATTGTCTGATTTAAATGAATAACCGTATCGCATCAAACAAGATCCAGATATAATGTTCATGCTTAACGCTGGCACCAAATAACAATTATTCAGGTCTAAAACTAATCCCGAAGGTAGATGTAGAGGTAGCGTGCCGATGGCGATCACATCGACGTTGGAACCATTTCCCACGCGCATCGTTACCTCGTCCTTAGCCAATATTTGTTTAATCTGTAGCCCCTGTTTCGAGTTGCAAATATGAGCAACAGAACCAGTATCAAATACCCAGGCGCTACTACAAGCATTAGTAAGGTACACATCAATAACATGTATATCAAATATACCTTTCACTTTGCCATCCTTCTTATCCGCCAAATACTTGGGGCAGTTCCGCTTCCAGTGACCAGTCCCTTTGCAGTAGAAACACTCAGTCTCAGGCTTAGGTCCAGACTTGGGCTTCTTCACTTGAGCAGCAACTTGCTTGTCGTTCTTCTTGAAGTTCCCCTTCTTCCCTTTGCCTTTTTTCTTGAAACTAGTGGTCTTGTTGACCATCAAAACTTGATGCTCATTCTTGATTTCTACCTCCGCAGCCTTTAGCATCGCGAAGAGCTCGTGAATTGTCTTATCCATCCCTTGCATATTATAGTTCATCACGAAGCTTTTGTAGCTTGGTGGCAGTGATTGAAGAACTCTGTCAATGACACTATCAACCGAAAGATTAACTCCCAGTTGAGTCAAGTGATTATGGTACCCAGACATTTTCAGTATATGTTCACTGACAGAACTATTCTCCTCCTTTTTGCAGCTATAGAACTTGTTGGAGACTTCATATCTCTCAATCCGGGCATTTGCTTGAAATATTAACTTCAACTCCTGGAACATCTCATATGCTCCATGACATTCAAAACGTCGTTGGAGTCCCGGTTCTAAGCCGTAAAGCATGGCACACTGAACTATCGAGTAGTCATCAGCTTTGCTCTGCCAGGCATTCATAACGTCTGGCGTTGCTCCTGCAGCGGGTCTTGCACCTAGCAGTGCTTCCAGGACGTAATTCTTCTGTGCAGCAATGAGGATAATCCTCAAGTTACGGACCCAGTCCGTGTAGTTGCTACCATCATCTTTCAACTTAGCTTTCTCTAGGAACGCATTAAAATTCAATGGAACAGTAGCACGGGCCATTTATCTACAACAACATAGACATGCAAAATACTATTAGGTACTAAGTTCATGATAAATTAAAGTTCAATTAATCATATTACTTAAGAACTCCCACTTAGATAGACATCCCTCTAACCATCGAAGTGATCAAGTGATCCATATCAACTAAACCATGTCCGATCATCACGTGAGATGGAGTAGTTTTCAATGGTGAACATCACTATGTTGATCATATCTACTATATGATTCACACTCGACCTTTCGGTCTCAGTGTTCCGAGGCCATATCTGCATATGCCAGGCTCGTCAAGTTTACCCGAGTATTCTGCATGTGCAAAACTGGCTTGCACCTGTTGTATGTGAATGTAGAGCTTATCACACCCATAAGGTATAAGTGTTCTCCCTGAGTATGCACCATTGCTACAGTTCATCGTGCCGAGACACCACGTGATGATCGGGTGTGATAAGCTCTACGTTCACATACAATGGGTGCAAGACAGTTTTGCACATGCAGAATACTCGGCTTAAACTTGACGAGCCTAGCATATGCAGATATGGCCTCGGAACACTGAGACCGAAAGGTCGAACGTGAATCATATAGTAGATATGATCAACATAGAGATGTTCACCGTTGAAAACTACTCCATCTCACGTGATGATCGGACATGGTTTAGTTGATATGGATCACGTGATCATTTAGATGACTAGAGGGATGTCTATCTAAGTGGGAGTTCTTAAGTAATATGGTTAATTCAAATTTAATTTATCATGAACTTAGTCCTGGTAGTTTTTGCATATCTATGTTGTTGTAGATCAATAGCCCGTGCTACCGTTCCCTTGAATTTTAATGCGTTCCTAGAGAAAGCTAAGTTGAAAGGTGATGGTAGCAACTACATGGACTAGGTCCGTAACTTGAGGATTATCCTCATTGCTACACAGAAGAATTACGTCCTGGAAGCACTGCTAGGTGCAAGGCCCGCTGCAGGAGCAACTCCGGACGTTATGAACGTCTAGCAGACTAAAGCTGATGACTACTCGGTAGTTCAGTGTGCCATGCTTTACGGCTTAGAATCCGGACTTCAAAGACGTTTTGAATGTCATGGAGCATATGAGATGTTCCAGCAGTTGAAGTTAATATTTCAAGCAAATGCCCGAGTTGAGATATATGAAGTCTCCAACAAGTTCTATAGCTGCAAGATGGAGGAGAATAGTTCTGTCAGTGAACACATACTCAGAATGTCTGGGTACCATACCACTTGACTCAGCTGGGAGTGAATCTTCCTGATGATAGTGTCATTGACAGAGTTCTTCAATCACTGCCACCAAGCTATGGGTTCGTGACGAACTATAATATGCAAGGGATGGAAAAGACAATTCCTGAGCTCTTTGCAATGCTAAAGGCTGCGGAGGTAAAAATCAACAAGGAGCATCAAGTGTTGATGGTTAACAAGACCACTAGTTTCAAGAAAAAGGGCAAAGGGAAGAAGGGGAACTTCAAGAAGAATAGCAAGCAAGTTGCTACTCTCGGGAAGAAGCCTAAGTCTGGATCTAAGCCTGAAACTGAGTGCTTCTACTGCAAAGGGAATGGTCACTGGAAGCGGAACTGCCCCAAGTATTTGGCGGATAAGAAGGATGGCAAAGTGAAAGGTATATTTGATATACATGTTATTTATGTGTACCTTACTAATGCTCGTAGTAGCGCCTGGGTATTTGATACTGGTTCTGTTGCTCATATTTGCAACTCGAAACAGGGGCTACGGATTAAACAAAGATTGGCTAAGGACGAGGTGGCGATGCGCGTCAGAAATGGTTCCAAGGTCGATGTGATCGCCGTCGGCACGCTACCTCTACATCTACCTTCGGGATTAGTTTTAGACCTGAATAATTGTTATTGGTGCCAGCGTTGAGCATGAACATTATATCTGGATCTTGTTTGATGTGAGACGGTTATTAATTTAAATCAGAGAATAATGGTTGTTCTATTTATATGAGTAATATCCTTTATGGTCATGCACCCTTGATGAGTGGTCTCTTTTTGTTGAATCTCGATCGTAGTGATACACATATTCATAATATTGAAGCCAAAAGATGCAAAGTTAATAATGATAGTGCAACTTATTTGTGGCACTTCCGTTTAGGTCATATTTTTTGTAAAGCGCATGAATAAACTCCATGCTGATCGGCTTTTGGAGTCACTTGATTATGAATCACTTGATGCTTGCGAACCATGCCTCATTGGCAAGATAACTAAGACTCTGTTCTCTGGAACAATGGAGCGAGCCACTGACTTATTGGAAATAATACATACTGATGTATGCGGACCGATGAGTGTTGAGGCTCGCGGCGGGTATCGTTATTTTCTGACCTTCATAGATGATTTGAGCAGATATGGGTATATCTACTTAATGAAACACAAGTCTGAAACATTTGAATAGTTCAAAGAATTTCAGAGTGAAGTGGAAAATCATCGTAACAAGAAAATAAAGTTTCTACGATCTGATCATGGAGGTGAATATTTGAGTTATGAGTTTGGTTTTTCTTTAAAACAATGTGGAATAGTTTTGCAACTCACGCCACCTGGAACACCACAGCGTAATGGTGTGTCCGAACGTCGTAACCGTACTTTATTAGATATGGTGCGATCTACGATGTCTCTTACCGATTTACCACTATCGTTTTAGGGTTATGCTTTAGAGACGGCTGCATTCACGTGAAATAGGGCACCATCTAAATCCGTTGAGACGACACCATATGAACTGTGGTTTGGCAAGAAACCTAAGCTGTCCTTTCTTAAAGTTTGGGGCTGCGATGCTTATGTGAAAAAGCTTCAACCTGATAAGCTCGAACCCAAATCGGAGAAGTGCGTCATCATAGGATGCCCAAAAGAAATTGTTGGGTACACCTTCTATCATAGATCCGAAGGCAAGACATTTGTTGCTAAGAATGGATCCTTTCTAGAGAAGGAGTTTCTCTCGAAAGAAGTGAGTAGGAGGAAAGTAGACCTTGATGAGGTAGTTGTACCTTCTATCGAATTGGAAAATGGTTCATCACAGAAATCAGTTCCATTGATGCCTACACAAATTAGTGAGGAAGTTAATGATGATGATCATGAAACTTCAGATCAAGTTACTACTGAACCTCGTAGGTCAACCAGAGTACGGTCCGCACCAGAGTGGTACCGTAATCATGTTCTAGAAGTCATGTTACTAGACCATGACGAACCTACAAACTATGAGGAAGCAATGATGAGCCCAGATTTCGCGAAATGGCTTGAGGCCATGAAATCTGAGATGGGATCCATGTATGAGAACAAAGTGTGGACTTTGGTTGACTTGCCCGATGATCGGCAAGCCATAGAGAATACATGGATCTTTAAGAAGAAGACTGACGCTGATGGCAATGTTACTGTCTACAAAGCTCGACAAGTTCAAGGAGTTGACTACGATGAGACCTTCTCACTCGTAGCGATGCTTAAGTCTGTCCGAATTATGTTAGCAATTGCCGCATTTTATGATTATGAAATTTGGCAAATGGATGTCAAAACTGCATTCCTTAATGGATTTCTTAAAGAAGAGTTGTATATGATGCAACTAGAAGGTTTTGTCGATCCTAAAGGTGCTAACAAAGTGTGCAAGCTCCAGCGATCCATTTATGGACTGGTGCAAGCATCTCGGAGTTGGAATATACGCTTTGATAGTGTGATCAAAGCATATGGTTTTATACAGACTTTTGGAGAAGCCTGTATTTACAAGAAAGTGAGTGGGAACTCTGTAGCATTTCTGATATTTATGTGGATGACATATTGTTGATAGGAAATAATACAGAGTTTCTGGATAGCATAAAAGGATACTTGAATAAGAATTTTTCAATGAAAGACCTCAATGAAGTTGCTTATATATTGGGCATTAAGATTTATAGAGATAGATCAAGACGCTTAATTGAACTTTCAACAAAGCACATACCTTGATAAAGTTTTGAAAAAGTTCAAAATGGATTAGTCAAAGAAAGGGTTCTTGCCTGTGTTACAAGGTGTGAAGTTGAGTCAGACTCAATGTCCGACCACTACAGAAGATAGAGAGAAAATGAAAGTCATTCCCTATGCCTCAGCCATAGGTTCTATCATGTATGCAATGTAGTGTACCAGACCTAATGTGTGCCTTGCTATAAGTTTAGGAGGGAGGTACCAAAGTAATCCAGGAGTGGATCACTGGACAGCGGTCAAGAACATCCTGAAATCCCTGAAAAGGACTAAGGATATGTTTCTCGTTTATGGAGGTGACAAAGAGCTTGTCCTAAATGGTTACATCGATGCAAGCTTTGAATCTGATCTGGATGACTCTAAGTCACAAACAGGATACGTATTTATATTGAATGGTGGAGCTGTCAGGTTGTGTAGTTCCAAGCAAAGCGTCGTGGCAGGATCTACGTGTGAAGCAGAGTACATAGCTGCTTCACAAGCAGCAAATGAAGGAGTATGGATGAAGGAGTTCATATCCGTCAAGTCAAGGAGGGAGACATAGAGATTTGCAAAAATACATACGGATCTGAGTGTTGCAGACCCGTTGACTAAGCCTCTTCCACGAGCAAAACATGATCAGCACCAAGACTCCATGGGTGTTAGAATCATTACAATGTAATCTAGATTATTAACTCTAGTGCAAGTGGGAGACTGAAGGAAATATGCCCTAGAGGCAATAATAAAGTTGTTATTTATATTTCCTTATATCATGATAAATGTTTATTATTCATGCTAGAATTCTATTAACCGGAAACTTAGTACATGTGTGAATACATAGACAAAACAGAGTGTCCCTAGTATGCCTCTACTTGACTAGCTCGTTAATCAAAGATGGTTAAGTTTCCTAACCATAGACATGTGTTGTCATTTAATGAACGGGATCACATCATTAGAGAATGATGTGATGGACAAGACCCATCCGTTAGCTTAGCATAATGATCGTTAAGTTTTATTGCTATTGCTTTCTTCATGACTTATACATATTCCTCTGACTATGAGAATATGCAACTCCCGAATACCGGAGGAACACCTTGTGTGCTATCAAACATCACAACGTAACTGGGTGATTATAAAGATGCTCTACAGGTGTCTCCGAAGGTGTTTGTTGGGTTGGCATAGATCGAGATTAGGATTTGTCACTCCGAGTATCGGAGAGGTATGTTTGGGCCCTCTCGGTAATGCACATCACTATAAGCCTTGCAAGCAATGTGACTAATGAGTTAGTTACGAGATGATGCATTACGGAACGAGTAAAGAGACTTGTCGGTAATGAGATTGAACTAGGTATGATGATACCGACAATCGAATCTCGGGCAAGTAACATACCGATGACAAAGGGAATAGCCTATGTTGTTATTGCAGTTTGATCGATAAAGATCTTCGTAGAATATGTAGGAACCAATATGAGCATCCAGGTTCCGCTATTGGTTATTGACTGGAGATGTGTCTCGGTCATGTCTACATAGTTCTCGAACCCGTAGGGTCCGCACGCTTAACGTTCGATGACGATTTGTATTATGAGTTATGTGTTTTGGTGACCAAAGTTTGTTCGGTGTCCTGGATGAGATCACAGACATGACGAGGAGTCTCAAAATAGTAGATAGGTAAAGATTGATATATTGGAAGGTGGTATTCGGACATTGGAATGGTTTCGAGTGGTTCGGGTTTTTTTACCGGAGTACCGAGGGGTTACCGGAACCCCCCGGGGACAGTCATGGGCCTCATGGGCCACGAGAGAGAGAGGGGACAGCCCACAAGGGGTGGCCGCCCCCCCCCAGGGAGTCTGATGGGACTAGGGGAGGGGCGGCGCCCCCCTTTCCCTCTTTCCCTCTCCCTCTCCCACTCCTTTTTCCCCTCCGATGAAGAAAGGAAAAAGGGGGGGCGAATCCTACTAGGAGTGGAGTCCTAGTAGGACTCCTCCCATGGCGTGCCCCTCTTGGTCGGCCGCCTCCTCCTCCCCTCCTTTATATACGGGGGCAGGGGGCACCCCATAGCACATCAATTGTTCTCTTAGCCGTGTGCGGTGCCCCCCTCCACAGTTTACTCCTCCGGTCATAGCGTCGTAGTGCTTAGGCGAAGCCCTGCGCGGATCACATCACCATCACCGTCACCACGCCGTTGTGCTGACGGAACTCTCCCTCGACCCTCTGCTGGATCAAGAGTTCGAGGGACGTCATCGAGCTGAACGTGTGCTGAACTCAGAGGCGGCGTACGTTCGGTACTAGATCGGTTGGATCGTGAATATGTTCGACTACATCAACCGCGTTAACCTAATGCTTCCGCTTTCGGTCTACGAGGGTACGTGGACACAATCTCCCCCTCTCGTTGCTATGCATCTCCTAGATAGATCTTGCGTGATCGTAGGAATTTTTTGGAATTGCATGCTACGTTACCCAACATCGGGAGCGCCGGCGCGACAGGCGATTCCGTAGGTAGCAGCTCCAGTAGAGGGGCGGCCGCGCAGGCGGCCACCGGCGGCAGCAGCGGAGGTGAGCGAGGCAAGGAGGACGGGAGCACCAGCAAGCCCACGCTGGAGATGTCACTCTCCTCCTCCGAAAAAGGAGACAGCGGGGAGGCCCGCACCCGAGAACCGGGGTCCGGAAGTGCACCCTCGAGGGTAGGGAGCACGAGCTTGCTAAGTAGGGCGTCAGTGGGCTTTGCGACGGGGAGACAACCATGCGAGCGAGCCGAGAGATCTTGGGATGGGGAGCGGCTATGCTCCGACATTTCTTTCTCATCATCATCTGAGGTGTTCGAGCGGTGGAGACGGTGGTCACGGTAACCACCATGTTCACCCGAACCACCATCTCCGGTGTTGGCACCACCATCCCCACCTCCAGCCGGGGGAGGTAAGCGACGGGTGAGGGCGGGCTCCGGAGCAATCTTGAGGTCGTAACCCAAGTGATTGAAGAACATGTGCACGGTGGCCCGGAGCTTGGAGGTGTCTAGGCACTGCACCTTGACCCGCACGGCCTTCTCCTTGAGGAGGGAGAGCTCATCTACGACAACCACTTTGCCCAAGACCCGGGACATGCTGCGAATGACCCGTTCATTGCGAGTGATGGCCGCAAGACCCGCGATGGTGATCCAAGCGGTACCAAAAACTGCCACAGCCGCTAGGTCGACATCCGGGGTAGAGATATCCACAACCATCTTGTTGAGCGCAAGCGTGATCTCTGCACTCCGGGTACAGTAGCCGAAGCTGATGGAGTCAGGGAATACCACCGAGAACTACTGTTTGGCGATGGACTCAACTTGCCAATCCCAATCAGCCACAGTGGTACACAGGTGTTTAAGTTCAGCTGCGATTTGCTCTCGAGAGACCGCGTCCTTGCTCAAAACAGTGACAATGGCCATTAGAGAAGGTTCTTGCTCCTCGGGTTCTGGAAGCTCCATGTGGAAGAAGCCAAGGCCTTCGATGTCGTGGCCATACATCATCAATTCCCCCTCCACTGAGCGGTCGAGGCACAGGAATGTTGGGTGTCCCGCTTCCTTGCACACATAGCACATGGGGGCATTGGGGCAGTCGACTTGGTAGTGGCCAAGCTTGCCGCAATTGAAGCACGGGGCAGACTACAGCTCCTCCTCAGGCAGGGGTCAAGCAGCATGAAGGAGTTGGCAGCCGAGGCCTGATCGGGCTAGTGGCGGGTGGCATATTCTTCTTCTTCGTCTTGGCGCCCTGTCGGCCATGGTTGTTGTGGGCCGGCGGGGGCGCCTGTTGCTGGGCATGAGGTGGCTGGCAGCGGCGAGGAGGGGATTGGCGGTGAGGGGACCGGGGTAGGAATAGGAGAGCTGGTGTGCCCGGTCGCGCAGAGGCCTAGGGAGCAGGAGGACGCATGGTCGCGGTCACGGGCGTAGCTGCCTTGCTGAACAGGAGATCAGCGTTGTTGCATCCGCCAGGTCTCCAGCGAGCGACAGCGATCCCTTGGTTCATCCTGCATAGGAGAGCGGCGGGAGTCGTGGCCATAGCCCGAGCCCCTAGCCTCCCCAGGTGGGTGCTCGTTCTAGAGCTGACGGCGGAGGTTGGATTCGAGGTGGCGAGTTTAGCGGAAGGTTGATCACCCACTTGTCGGCCTCCATTGAAGCAGCGCTTGGGGCGGGTCATGCCATCATCGCGGACGCGGGGCATGGCCGCAACCTTCATAAAGGACTTGGTCAGGGGGGTGGAGAGCGCCGGAGAGTGGAGGCGGATCTCGTCCAGGGCGGCAGGGGAGCCAATGCTAGGGTTAGGGATTCCACAGGGTAGCAACAGCCATCTAATCTGCCGGGGAGGGAGATCCTGGGTTGGCTCACCCCGAGGCCCATCCAGAGAGCCCCAGTCACCACACGGGGGGCGGCCCGACTCAGCAGTGGTCAGATCAACTCCCAGCTCCGTGTTGGTGGCCCCAAGATGGCCTCGAGGTGCTGCCACCCTCCTGGCAGCCCGACTCTGCAGCGGTCAGATCAACTCCCAGCTCTGAGTTGGTGGGCCCCAAGACGGCCTCAAGTTGCTGCAGCCCACCTGGCGGCCCAACTTCCTCGATCCCGCAACCAGTCCAGCTTTGGGTTTCCCCGTCCATCTCCGGTGCAGGCGGTGGGGGTTGCAATGGCGGCGCAGTGCGCCACGGGGCCGGTCGAACCCTAGGACCAGGCTCGCCACCATGCAGCCGAAAAGTCACAAACCGCGTGATGAACGGGCGGAACGGCAAGCGACGACCAAGGGTGGCGAACCTGGGAGCGGCGAGCGGGAGCAGAACAAAGGTGGCGTCCCGATGAGAGGCCTCCATCAGCTCCGCATGGGGAGAGGAGGCCATACGTCAGGACACCAGAGCCACACCCCTATCCGAATGCCCTGCGACACCCCAGCCTGAGGGCGACGGCGTCGGATCTAGCCGACGGGAGCACTCAAAGCCGACGAGGGGTGGGCATGGAGGAAGCCCCGATGCCGACGAGCACGACTACCACGCATTCAGGCCATCGGCCCCCTGGACGGGCTTACGCACGGTGGAGGGCAGGCGCGCCAAGAGACGGTGGCGGATCGAACGGCCCAAAGCATCATCTTTCTCCCCTGCAATGTCCGCCCAGATCGCAGCGGGCAAGCGGACGGTGATGGTCAGGGGAGCGCCACTCACCGGCGAGGGCGCGACAAAGGATGGGGTCGCGGGGGGGTGTCACCGACGGGGAGGGGGCAGCCGATGGGGATCCAGCGGGCGCGGGGAGGGCGCGTGGCGAGTCGCCACCAACGGGTGCCTGCATTTCAAAATCCACAATCTACAGGCAGCAGTTCAGCCTAATTTAGTATTTGAAATGCTTGAAGTCATTAGTCATTGAATGCTAAGACCTCTTTCAATGCAAAGGTTCTTAGATGAGGTGCTAAGAGCATGGTTAATAGTATAGCCAGCTGATGGCTATAAGAAACCGCCATGTCATGTATAGCCATCATCTATAGTCACTCATATAGTAGTGTGGGCTACAAGGTTGGCTATAACATTACTACTTTTTTCAACATTCTCTCTTTCTCTTTCTTCATATTTATTGTATTTGTCTAGGAATCCGCATATAGCTAGGCTCTTGCATGAGAGCCCACTCCCCTTACTTTTTCATCTCTCTCTCCTCCACATAGGCAAAAATGTCATGTAAGCGGGCTAAGCCCAATATTATACTTGCTCTAAGTGCATTAAAAACCTTAACAACTCAACTCTCCAATGCATAGGTGCTTAACTTGTTGTTGCTAAGCACACTTTATTTAATGAGTTAGCACCTAAAGTCTTTCATGCGTTGGTCAAATTGTTTCATTTAAGTGGTTTGCCTAGGTTCTCGCACTTGGCATTGGTTCTTCCTAGGGTCACCAGAATGCTCTCTCCCCTCCTTAAATGTTGTGCCATGTCGTTTTTTCGCTTGTGTGGCATGCTTAGCACCTGTCCACGGTGGAGCACTGGGAAGGGCCTAAGTGCATGGATGCTAGAACCAAATATGTGTCACCTGATCCTACCGGTGATTTGCTTATCAAGACTCCCTTGGGGTAGATATTCAAAGCAGAGTATCCTTTGTCGGACATCTGCCAAGACAAGCTCTCCCTCTGATCTATCATTTCCCCTTGTGTGTTAGAGCAATATCCTAATAACCATACTATATTTCGGTGCTTTGCCTTCATCAAACAATGAACCTCTTCCCTGAATCTCTTGTCATCAATATCAACCATTTCGAAAAGCTACCATGCCATTGTCAAGTATTCCCTATAACCACAACGTGCTTTGGCACCATCAACTTAAGTTTCACATAAAAAGTGATGAGGAAAAGGGCAGCTGACTAGCTGAGAGTTGCCACATATTCACACCTTATAAACCCTTGCAAAGCCACCGCAACCAATGTCTTTGTTAACAGAGAAACCGCCGGCGATGTGATCCAGAAGTGATAATGGTAGGGCCTTTGGTTCTGCGCTTTCATCAAATAGAATACACTCCAGTTCATTTTGTGGGGTAAAAGTTTGGCGATCATTTGGAGTTAGAAACAAATTACCCCTGAAACAATAAAATGTGTAACTTTGCGAAAATAGTTACCTAAAAGCGTAATCATGTGATAGTTTTGACGAAATAAATGTAGCCTTGCGATAGTTACATTCAGGGGAGAACTACACAAAGATGATCACTCTACTGTTTTGTAAATAGAAAAGTTTGGATAACTATGCTCCCATTCCCCTGACAGCCAAAACTGTGCCACTATCATTCTCTATTAACAGGACAAATACCTTTTTTTAAAGAAAGGAGACGCTTGCCCGGCTTTAGTGAATTGAAGATAGGCAAGTGTGTTTCTTCCCTGAACCCAGCGTTAAATTAACTTTGAGAAAATGTTGTGTGTGACATCCGTAATTGCAAGTTCTCGGATTTGCTATCACTAGCGAAAAGTTGCGCTGATTGTCGATTGAATTAATGACTAGTTAGTCCAAGTCATCAGTCAATAGAGATAAGACTGACTTTCTTTATCCTATGCAGAAATAGAAAAAATGTGCAAATTAGATGTCATGGCATGCTGAGTCATACAGGAATTAAAATGAATAAGTACTAGAAATTGTTTGGTTGCAGCATAGGAAAAGGCATAAACTTGAATTATCAGCTGAGACGACACCTCCAAGGGCTGGAGCAGACTAGCCGGCCGTAGCATCTCCGTCTTGTTGCACTGGCATGTCACACAAGACCGAACCCAGTCACGGACCAGGGCCTGATCCCCAGGGATGTAGAAGTCGGCGCGGAGACGATGGAGAGTTTTCTGCACACCCTCATGGCCCGCCGAGTGGGCCAGCAGCAGCACCTGGTGACGGAGATCATCATGCGCCGGCACGAAGACCCGGCGCCCATGGAGGAGCAGGCCGTCGGTGAAGCGCCAAGGCTCCTCCAGCTCGCCCGCCGCCAGCTGCTGCTGAAGAAGAAGGGCGTCAGCCGTGGTCGCCATTGCCCGGCGAATGTCGATGAAGAGGCCGAAGGTCGGCCCAGAGCGGATGCACAGCACTGCCCCCTTGGAGTCACCGATGGTGGAGTCGAGGTCGGCGTCGCAGTGAGACAAGGCGTCGGCCACGGTATTAAGACAACCCGGGCGATACTCGACGGAGAAGTCGAAGCCGAAGAGCTTGCTGATCCACTGATGCTGCGGCACGGTCGAGAGCCTCTGGGCCAGCAAGAACTTGAGACTGTAGTGGTCCGTGCAAATCCGGAAAGACCGTCCCCACAGATAGGGCCGCCAATGGCGCACCGCCTGCACCAAGCCAATGAGCTCCCGCTCATACGCGGCGAGCTTAAGATGGCGCGGAGCGAAAGGCCTGCTGAAGAAGGCGAGAGGGCCATCGCCCTGATGAAGCACGGCGCCGAACCCCGCACCCGAGGCGTCACAGTCCACCACGAATGGGCGGTCAAATTCCGGCATCTGAAGAACGGGGTCCGTTGTGAGGGCCCCCTTGAGGGCCTCGAATGCCGACGTCGCCTCATCGTCCCATGCGAAGGCGTCGTGGCGCAGCAAACGCGTGAGTGGCGATGTGATGAGGCCGAACTCCCGGATAAACTTCCGGTAGTATCCCGCGAGGCCGAGAAAACAGCGAAGAGCCCGCAGTGAGTGCGGCGTCGGCCAGGCTGCGACGGCCGCCACCTTGTCGGCATTCATAGCAACCCCGTCGGCCGAGATGACGTGGCCGAGGTAGGCGACTAAAGGCGTCCCGAACGAGCACTTCGAGCGCTTAAGATGAAGATGGTGTGCCTGAAGCTCGTTGAAGATGATGGTGATGTCTACTACACAACCTTCTTCTTGTAGACGTTGTTGGGCCTCCAAGTGCAGAGGTTTGTAAGATAGTAGCAAATTTCCCTCAAGTGGATGACCTAAGGTTTATCAATCCGTGGGAGGCGTAGGATGAAGATGGTCTCTCTCAAACAACCCTGCAACCAAATAACAAAGAGTCTCTTGTGTCCCCAACACACCCAATACAATGGTAAATTGTATAGGTGCACTAGTTCGGCGAAGAGATGGTGATACAAGTGCAATATGGATGGTAGATATAGGTTTTTGTAATCTGAAAATATAAAAACAGCAAGGTAACTAATGATAAAAGTGAGCACAACGGTATTGCAATGCTAGGAAACAAGGCCTAGGGTTCATACTTTCACTAGTGCAAGTTCTCTCAACAATAATAACATAATTGGATCATATAACTATCCCTCAACATGCAACAAAGAGTCACTCCAAAGTCACTAATAGCGGAGAACAAACGAAGAGATTATGGTAGGGTACGAAACCACCTCAAAGTTATTCTTTCCAATCAATCTGTTGGGCTATACCTATAAGTGTCACAAACAGCCCTAGAGTTCGTACTAGAATAACACCTTAAGACACAAATCAACCAAAACCCTAATGTCACCTAGATACTCCAATGTCACCTCAAGTATCCGTGGGTATGATTATACGATATGCATCACACAATCTCAGATTCATCTATTCAAACCAACACAAAGTACTTCAAAGAGTGCCCCAAAGTTTCTACCGGAGAGTCAAGACGAAAACGTGTGCCAACCCCTATGCATAGGTTCATGGGCGGAACCCGCAAGTTGATCACCAAAACATACATCAAGTGAATCACGTGATATCCCATTGTCACCACAGATACACACGGCAAGACATACATCAAGTGTTCTCAAATCATTAAAGACTCAATCCGATAAGATTACTTCAAAGGGAAAACTCAATCCATTACAAGAGAGTAGAGGGGGGAACATCATAAGATCCAACTAAAATAGCAAAGCTCGCATTACATCAAGATCGTATCATCTCAAGAACACGAGAGAGAGAGAGAGAGAGAGAGATCAAACACATAGCTACTAGTACATACCCTCAGCCCCGAGGGTGAACTACTCCCTCCTCGTCATGGAGAACGCCGGGATGATGAAGATGGCCACCGGTGAGGGATCCCCCCTCCGGCAGGGTGCCGGAACAGGGTCCTGATTGGTTTTTGGTGGCTACAGAGGCTTTCGGCGGCGGAACTCCCGATCTATCCTGTTCCCCGATCGTTTTAGGGTATATGGATATATATAGGTGAAAGAAGTACGTCAGGGGAGCCACGAGGGGCCCACAAGGGTGGAGGGCGCGCCCAGGGGGGTGGGCGCGCCCCCCTGCCTCGTGCCTTCCTTGTTGCTTTCTTGACGTGGACTCCAAGTCTCCCGGGTTGCTTTCCTTCCAAAAATAACTTCTCCAGAAGGTTTCATTCCGTTTCGACTCCGTTTGATCTTCCTTTTCTTCGAAACACTGAAACAAGGAAAAAAACAGGAACTGGCACTGGGCTCTGGGTCAATAAGTTAGTCCCAAAAATAATATAAAAGTGCATAGTAAAGCCCATAAAACATCCAAGATGGATAATATAATAGCATGAATACTTCATAAATTATAGATACGTTGGAGACATATCAGATGGCGACGTGCTGGAGATGCTCCGCGCACGAGGCACTGTAGATAAGAATGTCATCAAAGAAAACGAGCACAAACCGACGTAAGTAGGGCCGGAGGACGTCGTTCATCAGAGCCTGGAAGGTCGCCGGGGCGTTGGAGAGGCCAAAGGGCATCACCAAGAACTCGAAGTGGTCGTGATGAGTCCGAAACGTTGTCTTGGCGATGTCGTCCGGATGCATGCGCACCTGGTGGTACCCCTACCGGAGATCGAGCTTGGTGAAGAAGCGCGCCCCATGTAGCTCATCCAGGAGCTCATCGACCACCGGAATAGGAAACTTGTCCTTGAGTGTGAGAGCATAAAGGGCGCGGTAGTCGATGCAGAAGTGCCACGTGTCGTCCGACTTGCGGACGAGGAGAACTGGTGCGGTAAACGTCAATGTGGAGATCCGAATGATGCCCGCGGCGAGCATGAGTGCACACTGCCGCTCCAACTCATCCTTCTGCAGTTGCGGATAGCGGTAAGGACGCACTGCCACCGGTGCGGAGCCCGGCAGGAGATGAATACGATGATCATAAACCCGGGCTGGCGAAAGGCCCTGCGGCTCGGTGAAGAGGTCGCCATGCTACTGCAGAAGGTGATCCAATAGTGGGTGCTTGGCCTCGGAGGTAGCCGCTGCCAACTGAAGCTGCGGTGTTTCCTGTGCGGTGCCCCCAACACCGTCCCACCGGATGCGGCGGCCTAGCCGCCAGAAGGTCATCGCCAGAGCATCGAAGTCCCAAAGTATGGGACCGAGGGTCCGCAGAAAGTCGACGCCAAGGATGAAGTCGAAACAGCCCAAGTCAATGCCCGCACATGTGATGGGGAAGCGTTCATCGCCGATGGTGATGGGTACGTCCCGTGCGAGGCCATGACACCGGAGGCGATCGCCGTTGGCCACCGTGACCCGAAGTTGCTCCTCGCCCGTCGGCTGAAGCGCTAAGCGACGCATGGTAGCCTCGGGCAGGAAGTTATGGGTGGAGCCTGTATCCACCAAGGCCACCAAGGCTCGCTATGGATCATCACCGGCAAGAGCATGGTCCGCTCGTCGCGGATACCGGCGAGCGCGTGGAGAGAGACCACGAGGGCCGTCGCTGGGGCGGCCGCGGATGCGGCCTCAGCAGCCACTGGGGGCGGCAGTGCGTCGGCCCTGTCGGCCAGGGCGTCCTCCTCGATGAAGTCGACCGTCTCCAAGTAGAAGAGGCGCGGGCAGACATGGCTCGGCGTATAGGGCTCATCACAGTTAAAGCAGAGGCCCTGGCGCCGCCGCTCCATCTGCTCCGCCAGAGAGAGACGACGGAAGGGTCGCGTCGTGGCTAGGGTAGTAGTCGCCGGAGCGGCTGGAGGTGGCCAGCCCAGTGCAGGGGGCGGTTGGGCGGCCTGCTGGCCTCCTCGAGCCGGGGCAGCCGGCTGCATGGCCTGGGCGCGAGCCTCGAACGCGCGGGCGTAATACATGGCCGTCTGGAGATCCTAAAGGCCGCGAAGCTCCACGTCCACGCGGATGTGATCCGGAAGGCCACCGACAAAGAGGTCGGCCCGCTGCTGCACCGTCACGCCCGACGCATGGCACGCCAGGGCCTGGAAACGGTCGGCAAAGTCCTGCACCGTGGAGGTGAAGGGAAGGCGGCCGAGCTCCGCCAGGCGGCTCCCGCGAACCGGAGGCCCAAAGCGAAGGAGGCAGAGCTCGCGGAAGCGCTCCCAAGGGGCATGGCGCCCTCGTCCTGCTCGAGAGTGTAATACCATGTCTGTGACGTGCCGCGGAGGTGGTAAGAGGCGAGCCAGGTACGCTCCGATGCGAGGGTGCGCTGCCCGCGAAAGAACTGGTCACACTAGCTGAGCTAGTTGAGGGGGTCCTCTGTGCCGTCATATGTGGCGAAGTCGATCTTGGCGAACCGCGGTGGTGTCTGGGTTGGAGCGCCGTGTCGAGCTGGCTCAGAGGTGCGGAGCAGCGAGGCGGGTGGCGCCTGGTCGGAGTACTCCGGGTAGGGACCCGCGGAGCCGGAGGGCCGCCAAACTGCGGAAACGGGGTCGGCTGCTCTGGAGCCGTGGTGTAGACCGGTGATGACAAAGACCTAGCCGCCCAAGCTGGGAGTGGCGACGGAGAGGGCGGGAACCGGACCTGATGTATCGGAAGGCCGGCCGGTGAGGGTGGGCAGAGGTGGCGCCGGTGGTTGCAGCGTCGGCTGTGGAGGGTGGGCAGGCACGACGGTTGCCGCGGGGGAAGGCGGCTGCAGATGCCATAGGGGAGCTGTAGCTGGCGGCGGCTGCAGATGCCACAGAGGAGCCGCGGCTGGAGGTGGCCCGCCGGGGTGCCCCATCTGGAACGGCAGCAGCGGTGGCCCGTTGCAGGCCGGCGCGCCCTGGGACGGCCACGGCAGCGCGGGGTGCCCCGCCTGGAACGGCAGCAACTGCGGCCTGCTGCATGCAGGCGCGCCCTGGGACGGCCATGGCAGCGCGGGGTGGCCGTAGGCGGCGATCGGCGCAGCCGGCGGTGGTGCGTACTGCCCGGCCAGGTACTGGTAGTACTGGTTCAGATGGAGTCCCTGGACGGCCGCCACGAGATCCCGCAATGTATTGGTGACCTGTTCCGGCGTGAAGACGGCGGTCGTCGGTGGCGCGGAAGTGACGGGGGTCGGCGGCGGTGGGGAACCCGCGGTGGTGACCGGGGTCTGCAGCGTGGGGGCCCCGGCGGTGGTCATCGGGGCGGTGGTGACGATGGGCAGCGGCGGCGAGGGCGTTGATGAAGACATGATCGAACCCGAGTCTCTGGATACCAAATTGGTAGAACCAGGGGTCCTACCGGACCTGCTCCTTAGGTTGTAGGGGAAGACCGGGGGCTGTTGGGGGCGAGGGCGCGGCTTTCGGCGCGCGGGCGCCGTCGCGAGGTTGAGGGAGGGAGGCGGCGGCTGAGAGAGAGAGGCGGCTAGGGTTTAGGGTCCGGCTCCTCTGGGAGTCGGGCAATAGAATTCTTCTTATTGCTTAATCTCAAAAATAGTCTTACAGCTACTCCCTCCGTTTCAAAATAGATCACTCAACTTTGTACTAAAGTTAGTATAAAGTTGGGTCATCTATTTTAGAACAGAGGGAGTAGTATATATGACCATGATGCTGAAAATAAGATAACTTGTGGACCAAGCCTCTAACTAAACTTGCCCGGTGGGCCTCCTATGGCCATTAGTCTGCTCGGTCATAACAGAACAAAAGATGGTAATTACCTGGAGAAACCCAGCTACAGCGCTATGAAGTGATGGTGAATTTCAGATGTAGCCGGTCTTGAACAGTCCCTTTGGAGAAGGGAATTTTTATCTCAAATGATACTTCCAGCCGAAAGGTGCCCACAAAAGTTTAACTGCAAATTGCAACCATAGTGTCTATGTCAAGAGGGTTTCTTGTTATCAATTCCAACTCTCTGTATGAGTGTTACCTCACCGCCCATCTTGCAACTTATAATACCTGCTGCAGGCATTATACGGCCCGGCTCTCTTGTAAGAAGAGTATGATGGGAACATTATTGAGGCCATGGACCAAACAATTGTGGAAAAATTGGCTCTGTCCGTCAGAGTAATACGATAAGCGCGTGGAAAAAATTGTGTGGTCAGTGGTTGCCTAAGTGACTGGTTCGATCTTTCTGCACCTCGGCATCTTCTTTTCTTTCTCGGTGAAAGGGAAAACTAGGTATATCCCACTAAAGCCAGAATTGCCACACGTTACTGTTCTTCATTTTCATTTCATTTTTTAATTCATTATATGTGCTTTTATTTAACAGGTCGTATATCATGCTTCAGGTTTTCAGCGGCAGGCAAACTTGAATGTCTACACAAAATCATTGTGCAGCATTTACGATGGAAGCAAAATCAGTATTATCAAAGCAAGACAAATGACTTACATCACACTGATCGATCAAGGTAGATTCTGGTAGGGTGCTCTGCAGTTCAGAATTTCTGTGGGTTGCTCCATCCATCCGGATCCCACTGGAATCAACGATTTTGCACCTCTGCTTCCTCATCCTCTGTTTCTGTCACAAAGAAACATCTGTTGGCTCATCAGGTCATCTGAGTCGCCGCAAGCTTCAGTGTGTGCAGTATCCAGATTCCAGATCATCGTCAGTCTTAAGGGAACTAGTATTGTCGTCCACCTCCATTCCCGCGGGTGGGAGATCGAGGTTCGGATCATGTGGCACTGGTAAGTCATTGGTCCATGGTAGCACTAAAATCTCCGAAGAAGAAAGACGAAAAGCCTAACCGTCAAACCAAGAGATGCCTCGATCACACTCTAACTCGAATACTTGATCCAAGTGCTAGAATTTTATCTATTTATGGGCCTAGCCCAATAACAATTTTAGAAATTCCTAATGAATCCAAGAGGCCCACTTAGCCCATTCGTGCAAGGCAAGGGACACTACTAAAGTTTAGTCTAGGTTAGAGGGAGTTGGACCTCTTTATAAGGGAGGTTCTTTCCCCACTTGTATGAGCATGAGAACAAGAGGGACATCCACGCGCGCTCCTCCTCCGCCGCCCGCCTTGCCACGCCTCGTCACGACGGGTTGCGGGAATGAGCCGAGCTGATGTCTAAATTTTTGCCACGCACGACGGGTATACGAAAGGTCACGCGGGAGTTGAAACATTTTCTGTAGTAGACACTGAATTCGAACGACGCGCCTCTTCGGCCGCTGCCTGTTCGTTTCGTCTCCCTCCGTTGCTTCACCTCCCGCCGCGGCCTGTTCGTGTCCTTCTCTTGTGCCTATATAAGAGAGGTCGCTCCTCTCCGAGAGACACCAGAAGTTCCTCTTCCTCTCGCCACAAAGTTCCGAGCACTGCGCTGCTGCTACATTCTTCTCCATCCTGGCTTGCAACGTGCACCGCAGGTTGGGACAGTAGGCCTCCGGAACCGCACCTTTTGAGTCCTGTACGAGAGAAGGGTGATAAGGTTTTTGGGGAGCGCTCTGCGCGACTACTGGCTTCTTCATCACGGACTCCGACGACTACTTCCCCAACGTCGACTACCTCAGCAACGACATGGCTGGAGAGGATGTCGAACCCAAGTCCAGTGCTTTTGCTGCTGCTGTCCCGTACGTGTTCTTGCTCTTTCTGTTAGATGTCATGACACAGTTCTTTGCTCTAGTTTCTGCCCTACATATGATAGGTTCTACTTCATATATGCAACTTCATCTAGTGTCTGTTCTAGATGTGTTTAGTTCAAGTTCATATATGCAGATGCTATTTACTTTCTCTCCGTCAGATTGCATGACTTGCTTTATCGCGGCTATATTAGTCATGCTTTATCTAGTATTTCTGTTAATAAAATCATTTGGTAAATTGCTCATATTTCCAACAATCCAAAAACCTTATTATAGGCCATTTACACCAAGTGGTTTTGCTGCTTCCATGAGACCTCCTATGTTTGAGGGTATCCACTATAAGAGGTGGCGCGTGAGAGCAGTCTTATGGTTTCAAACCATGAGTTGCTATGACGCCACTCTTGGCAAACCTGAAGGAGAGCTTGATGCTCAACAGGCACAAGCTTTTTAGAAAATGGATACTCTATTTAAGGCTGCTCTCTTGAGTGTTCTTGGTGAGAACATAGTTGATGCTTATGCGTCAATTGATAATGGAAAAGATATGTGGGATGCACTCGAGGCCAAGTTTGGGGTCTCGGATGCTGGCACTGAGCTATACATCATGGAGCAATTCTATGATTACAGGATGACTGAAGAGCGCTCCGTGGTTGAGCAAGCTCATGAGATACAGTCATTTGCTAGAGAACTTGAGCACTTCAGTTGTATGCTACCGGACAAGTTTGTTGCCGGAGGTATCATCAATAAGCTTCCTCCTTCATGGAGGAACTTTGCTACCTTACTGAAGCATAAGAGGCAGGAGTTTTCCGTTCCGGATCTCATTGGCACTCTTGATGTGGAAGAAAAGGCGAGAGCAAAGGACACACGTGCTCGAGGTATTGAGGGAGGATCTAGTGCCAATCTGGTACAGAAGAAGAATGACAAGAAGAAAGGTGCTTGTCATGTGTGTGGGGATCCTGATCATTGGGCTCCTAGTTGCCCTAATCGCTATGACAAGCGTCATCCTGGGAAAGGCGGCAAGACCGCTAATGTTGTCATTGGAGACACTGACATAAAGGATGTTGGGTATGGTATATTTCCCACTATTCTTTCAGTATGTCATTCTCCTGATTGGTTGATTGACACGGGTGCTAATGTGCATGTATGCGGTGATATTTCCATGTTTTTGTCTTATCAGACCGCAGGGACTTCAACCGTGCTGATGGGCAACGGTTCAAGTGCTTCTGTTCGTGGTGTTGGCACGGTCGATCTGAAGTTTACTTCGGGGAAGATCGTGCGGCTGAAGAACGTGCATTATGTCCCCTCCGTCAATAAAAATCTTGTTAGCGGGTCTCTTCTGTGTAGAGATGGCTACAAGCTTGTCTTTGAGTCGAATAAATTTGTAATATCCAAGTATGGAACCTTTATTGGTAAAGGTTATGAGTCAGGAGGCCTATTTCATTTATCCTTATCAGACGTTTGCAATAAAGTTGTTAATCATATTTGCAACAATAGTGAATCAAATGTGTGGCATTCACGTCTTTGTCATGTTAACTTTGGTTGCATGTCGCGACTAGCGAAGTTGAACTTAATCCCTAGTTTCACCACTGTCAAGGGATCTAAGTGTCAAGTGTGTGTGCAAGCTAAGCAACCTCGTAAGTCTCACACGACTGCGGAAACGAGAAATCTTGCACCACTAGAGCTCATACATTCAGATCTATGTGAAATGAATGGTGTTTTGACAAAAGGTGGAAAGAAATATTTCATGACGTTAATTGATGACTCCACTAGATACTGCCGTGTGTATCTTCTGAAATCTAAGGATGAGGCTTTGAACTTTTTCAAAATCTATAAAGCTGAAGTGGAAAACCAACTTGATCGAAAAATCAAGAGGCTTAGGTCCGACTGTGGTGGAGAGTATTTTTCCAATGAATTTGATGCTTTTTGTGTGGAACATGGTATAATCCATGAGAGGACGCCTCCCTACTCACCTCAGTCAAATGGGGTGGCCGAAATAAAGAACCGTACTCTAACTGATTTGGTTAACGCCATGTTAGACACATCGGGTCTCTCTAAGGCATGGTGGGGGGAGGCGATATTGACAGCATGTCATGTCCTAAACCGAGTCCCCACAAAGAACAAAGAGATAACTCCATTCGAGGAATGGGAGAAGAAAAGGTTAAAACTCTCTTATCTGCGAACATGGGGTTGTTTGGCGAAAGTCAATGTTCCAATTCCAAAGAGGCGGAAGCTTGGACCAAAGACTGTGGATTGTGTTTTCCTGGGATATGCTTTTCATAGCATTGGCTATAGATTCTTGGTTGTAAAATCGGAGGTACCTGACATGCATGTCGGTACGATCATGGAGTCGAATGATGCGACTTTCTTTGAAGATATCTTTCCCATGAAGGATATGTCTACCTCGTCTAATTAGGAGATACCTAGTTCATCGAATCAGGAACTAGTTACAATTGTCGAACCTGTCATTTCGATGGAACACTTTGAAAATTCTGTGGAGGAGAACAATGAAGTTCCTACTAGGAGCAAGAGACAGAGGATTGCAAAGTCCTTTGGTGATGATTTTCTTGTGTATCTCATAGATGACACTCCCAGTTCTATTTCAGAGGCCTATGCATCTGAAGATGCTGACTACTGGAAGGAAGCGGTTCGTAGCGAGATGGATTCCATCTTGGCGAATGAAACTTGGGAGATAACTGAAGGAAATATGCCCTAGAGGCAATAATAAAGTTATTATTTATTTCCTTATATCATGATAAATGTTTATTATTCATGCTAGAATTGTATTAACCGGAAACATAATACATGTGTGAATACATAGACAAACAGAGTGTCACTAGTATGCCTCTACTTGACTAGCTCGTTGATCAAAGATGGTTGTGTTTCCTCGCCATAGACATGAGTTGTCATTTGATTAACGGGATCACATCATTAGGAGAATGATGTGATTGACTTGACCCATTCCGTTAGCTTAGCACTCGATCGTTTAGTATGTTGTTATTGCTTTCTTCATGACTTATACATGTTCCTATGACTATGAGATTATGCAACTCCCGTTTACCGGAGGAACACTTTGTGTGCTACCAAACGTCACAACGTAACTGGGTGATTATAAAGGTGCTCTACAGGTGTCTCCAAAGGTACTTGTTGGGTTGGCGTATTTCGAGATTAGGATTTGTCACTCCGATTGTCGGAGAGGTATCTCTGGGCCCACTCAGTAATACACATCACTATAAGCCTTGCAAGCATTGTGACTAATGAGTTAGTTGCGGGATGATGTATTACGGAACGAGTAAAGAGACTTGCCGGTAACGAGATTGAACTAGGTATCGAGATACCGACGATCGAATCTCGGGCAAGTAACATACCGATGACAAAGGGAACAACGTATGTTGTTATGCGGTCTGACCGATAAAGATCTTCGTAGAATATGTGGGAACCAATATGAGCATCCAGGTTCCGCTATTGGTTATTGACCGGAGAGGTGTCTCGGTCATGTCTACATAGTTCTCGAACCCGTAGGGTCCGCACGCTTAACGTTACGATGACAGTTATATTATGAGTTTATATGTTTTGATGTACCGAAGGTTGTTCGGAGTCCCGGATGTGATCACGGACATGACGAGGAGTCTCGAAATGGTCGAGACATAAAGATTGATATATTGGAAGCCTATGTTTGGACATCGGAAGTGTTCCGGGTGAAATCGGGATTTTTCCGGAGTACCGGGAGGTTACCGGAACCCCCCGGTAACTGGGCCTTAGTGGGCCTAGGTGGAAGAGAGGAGAGGAGGCCAGGGCAGGGCCGCGCGCCCCTCCCCCTAGTCCGAATAGGACAAGGAGAGGGGGGCGGCGCCCCCCTTCCTTCCTCCCCTCCACCTCTTCCCCCTTTCTCTCCTAGTCCAACATGGAAAAGGGGGGAGTCCTACTCCCGGTAGGAGTAGGACTCCTCCTGGCGCGCCTCTCCTCTAGGCCGGCCGAACCCCCCCTTGCTCCTTTATATACGGGGGCAGGGGGCACCTCTAGACACACAATTGATCAACGATCTTTTAGCCGTGTGCGGTGCCCCCTCCACCATATTACACCTCGATAATATCGTAGCGGTGCTTAGGCGAAGCCCTGCGTCGGTAGAACATCATCATCGTCACCACGCCGTCGTGCTGACGAAACTCTCCCTCAACACTCGGCTGGATCGGAGTTCGAGGGACGTCATCGAGCTGAACGTGTGCTGAACTCGGAGGTGCCGTGCGTTCGGTACTTGATCGGTCGGATCGTGAAGACGTACGACTACATCAACCGCGTTGTGTTAACGCTTCCGCTTTCGGTCTACGAGGGTACGTGGACAACACTCTCCCCTCTCGTTGCTATGCATCACCATGATCTTGCGTGTGCGTAGGAATTTTTTTGAAATTACTACGTTCCCCAACAGTGGCATCCGAGCCTGGTTTTATGCGTTGATGTTATATGCACGAGTAGAACACAAGTGAGTTGTGGGCGATATAAGTCATACTGCTTACCAGCATGTCATATTTTGGTTCGGCGGTATTGTGAGATGAAGCGGCCCGGACCGACATTACGCGTACGCTTACGCGAGACTGGTTTCACCGTTGCGAGCACTCGTTGCTTAAAGGTGACTGGCGGGTGTCTGTCTCTCTCACTTTAGTTGAACCGAGTGTGGCTACGCCCGGTCCTTGCGAAGGTTAAAACAGCACCAACTTGACAAACTATCGTTGTGGTTTTGATGCGTAGGTAAGAACGGTTCTTGCTAAGCCCGTAGCAGCCACGTAAAACTTGCAACAACAAAGTAGAGGACGTCTAACTTGTTTTTGCAGGGCATGTTGTGATGTGATATGGTCAAGACATGATGCTATATTTTATTGTATGAGATGATCATGTTTTGTAACCGAGTTATCGGCAACTGGCAGGAGCCATATGGTTGTCGCTTTATTGTATGCAATGCAATCGCCATGTAATTGTTTTACTTTATCACTAAGCGGTAGCGATAGTCGTAAAAGCAATAGTTGGCGAGACGACAACGATGCTACGATGGAGATCAAGGTGTCGCGCCGGTGACGATGGTGATCATGACGGTGCTTCGGAGATGGAGATCACAAGCACAAGATGATGATGGCCATATCATATCACTTATATTGATTGCATGTGATGTTTATCTTTTATGCATCTTATCTTGCTTTGATTGACGGTAGCATTATAAGATGATCTCTCACTAAAATTTCAAGATAAAAGTGTTCTCCCTGAGTATGCACCGTTGCGAAAGTTCTTCGTGCTGAGACACCACGTGATGATCGGGTGTGATAGGCTCTACGTTCAAATACAACGGGTGCAAAACAGTTGCACACGCGGAATACTCAGGTTAAACTTGACGAGCCTAGCATATGCAGATATGGCCTCGGAACACTGAGACCGAAAGGTCGAGCGTGAATCATATAGTAGATATGATCAACATAGTGATGTTCACCATTGAAACTACTCCATTTCACGTGATGATCGGTTATGGTTTAGTTGATTTGGATCACGTAATCACTTAGATGATTAGAGAGATGTCTATCTAAGTGGGAGTTCTTAAGTAATATGATTAATAGAACTTAAATTTATCATGAACTTAGTACCTGATAGTATCTTGCTTGTCTATGTTAATTGTAGATAGATGGCCCGTGCTGTTGTTCCGTTGAATTTTAATGCGTTCCTTGAGAAAGCAAAGTTGAAAGATGATGGTAGCAATTACACGGACTGGGTCCGTAACTTGAGGATTATCCTCATTGCTGCACAGAAGAATTACGTCCTGGAAGCACCGCTGGGTGCCAGGCCTGCTGCAAGAGCAACACCAGAAGTTATGAACGTCTGGCAGAGCAAAGCTGATGACTACTCGATAGTTCAGTGTGCCATGCTTTACGGCTTAGAACCGGGTCTTCAACGACGTTTTGAACGTCATGGAGCATATGAGATGTTCCAGGAGTTGAAGTTAATATTTCAAGCAAATGCCCGGATTGAGAGATATGAAGTCTCCAATAAGTTCTACAGCTGCAAGATGGAAGAGAATAGTTCTGTCAGTGAGCATATACTCAAAATGTCTGGGTATAATAATCACTTGATTCAACTGGGAGTTAATCTTCCGGATGATAGCGTCATTGACAGAATTCTTCAATCACTGCCACCAAGCTACAAGAGCTTCGTGATGAACTATAACATGCAAGGGATGAATAAGACAATTCCCGAGCTCTTCGCAATGCTAAAGGCAGCGGAGGTAGAAATCAAAAAGGAGCATCAAGTGTTGATGGTCAATAAGACCACTAGTTTCAAGAAAAAGGGCAAAGGGAAGAAGAAGGGGAACTTCAAGAAGAACAGCAAGCAAGTTGCTGTTCAGGAGAAGAAACCCAAGTCTGGACCTAAGCCTGAGACTGAGTGCTTCTACTGCAAGCAGACTGGTCACTGGAAGCGGAACTGCCCCAAGTATTTGGCGGATAAGAAGGATGGCAAGGTGAACAAAGGTATATGTGATATACATGTTATTGATGTGTACCTTACTAATGCTCGCAGTAGCACCTGGGTATTTGATACTGGTTCTGTTGCTAATATTTGCAACTCGAAACAGGGGCTACGGATTAAGCGAAGATTGGTTAAGGACGAGGTGACGATGCGCGTGGGAAATGGTTCCAAAGTCGATGTGATCGCCGTCGGCACGCTACCTCTACATCTACCTTCGGGATTAGTATTAGACCTAAATAATTGTTATTTGGTGCCAGCGTTGAGCATGAACATTATATCTGGATCTTGTTTGATGCGAGACGGTTATTCATTTAAATCAGAGAATAATGGTTGTTCTATTTATATGAGTAATATCTTTTATGGTCATGCACCCTTGAAGAGTGGTCTATTTTTAATGAATCTCGGTAGTAGTGACACACATATTCATAATGTCGAAGCCAAAAGATGCAGAGTTGATAATGATAGTGCAACTTATTTGTGGCACTGCCGTTTAGGTCATATCGGTGTAAAGCGCATGAAGAAACTCCATAATGATGGACTTTTGGAATCACTTGATTATGAATCACTTGGTACTTGCGAACCGTGTCTCATGGGCAAGATGACTAAAACACCGTTCTCCGGTACTATGGAGAGAGCAACTAATTTGTTGGAAATCATACATACAGATGTATGTGGTCCGATGAATATTGAGGCTCGTGGCGGATATCGTTATTTTCTCACCTTCACAGATGATTTGAGCAGATATGGGTATATCTACTTAATGAAACATAAGTCTGAAACATTTGAAAAGTTCAAAGAATTTCAGAGCGAAGTTGAAAATCATCGTAACAAGAAAATAAAGTTTCTACGATCAGATCGTGGAGGAGAATATTTGAGTTACGAGTTTGGCCTACATTTGAAACAATGCGGAATAGTTTCGCAACTCACGCCACCCGGAACACCACAACGTAATGGTGTGTCCGAACGTCGTAATCGTACTTTACTAGATATGGTGCGATCTATGATGTCTCTTACTGATTTACCGCTATCGTTTTGGGGTTATGCTTTAGAGACGGCTGCATTCACTCTAAATAGGGCACCATCAAAATCCGTTGAAACGACACCTTATGAACTATGGTTTGGCAAGAAACCAAAGTTGTCGTATCTTAAAGTTTGGGGTTGCGATGCTTATGTGAAGAAACTTCAACCTGATAAGCTCGAACCTAAATCGGAGAAATGTGTCTTCATAGGATACCCAAAGGAGACTGTTGGGTACACCTTCTATCACAGATCCGAAGGCAAGACATTCGTTGCTAAGAATGGATCCTTTCTAGAGAAGGAGTTTCTCTCGAAAGAAGTGAGTGGGAGGAAAGTAGAACTTGATGAGGTAACTGTACCTGCTCCCTTATTGGAAAGTAGATCATCACAGAAATCAGTTTCTGCGACACCTACACCAATTAGTGAGGAAGTTAATGATAATGATCATGAAACTTCAGATCAAGTTATTACTGAACCTCGTAGGTCAACCAGATTAAGATCCGCACCAGAGTGGTACGGTAATCCTGTTCTGGAGGTTATGTTACTAGACCATGACGAACCTACGAACTATGAAGAAGCAATGGTGAGCCCAGATTCCGCAAAATGGCTTGAGGCCATGAAATCCGAGATGGGATCCATGTATGAGAACAAAGTATGGACTTTGGTTGACTTGCCCGATGATCGGCAAGCCATTGAAAATAAATGGATCTTCAAGAAGAAGACTGACGCTGACGGTAATGTTACTGTCTATAAAGCTCGACTTGTTGCGAAAGGTTTTCGACAAGTTCAAGGGATTGACTACGATGAGACCTTCTCACCCGTAGCGATGCTTAAGTCTGTCCGAATCATGTTAGCAATTGCCGCATTTTATGATTATGAAATTTGGCAAATGGATGTCAAAACTGCATTCCTGAATGGATTTCTGGAAGAAGAGTTGTATATGATGCAACCGGAAGGTTTTGTCGATCCAAAGGGAGCTAACAAAGTGTGCAAGCTCCAGCGATCCATTTATGGACTGGTGCAAGCCTCTCGGAGTTGGAATAAACGCTTTGATAGTGTGATCAAAGCATTTGGTTTTATACAGACTTTTGGAGAAGCCTGTATTTACAAGAAAGTGAGTGGGAGCTCAGTAGCATTTCTGATATTATATGTGGATGACATATTGCTAATTGGAAATGATATAGAATTTCTGGATAGCATAAAGGGATACTTGAATAAGAGTTTTTCAATGAAAGACCTCGGTGAAGCTGCATATATATTGGGCATCAAGATCTATAGAGATAGATCAAGACGCTTAATTGGACTTTCACAAAGCACATACCTTGACAAAGTTTTGAAGAAGTTCAAAATGGATCAAGCAAAGAAAGGGTTCTTGCCTGTACTACAAGGTGTGAGATTGAGTAAGACTCAATGCCCGACCACTGCAGAAGATAGAGAGAAGATGAAAGATGTTCCCTATGCTTCAGCCATAGGCTCTATCATGTATGCAATGCTGTGTACCAGACCTGATGTGTGCCTTGCTATAAGTTTAGCAGGGAGGTACCAAAGTAATCCAGGAGTGGATCACTGGACAGCGGTCAAGAACATCCTGAAATACCTGAAAAGGACTAAGGATATGTTTCTCGTTTATGGAGGTGACAAAGAGCTCATCGTAAATGGTTACGTTGATGCAAGCTTTGACACTGATCCGGACGATTCTAAATCGCAAACCGGATACGTGTTTACATTGAACGGTGGAGCTGTCAGTTGGTGCAGTTCTAAGCAAAGTGTCGTGGCGGGATCTACGTGTGAAGCGGAGTACATAGCTGCTTCGGAAGCAGCAAATGAAGGAGTCTGGATGAAGGAGTTCATATCCGATCTAGGTGTCATACCTAGTGCATCGGGACCAATGAAAATCTTTTGTGACAATACTGGTGCAATTGCCTTAGCAAAGGAATCCAGATTTCACAAGAGAACCAAGCACATCAAAAGACGCTTCAATTCCATCCGGGATTTAGTCCAGGTGGGAGACATAGAAATTTGCAAGATACATACGGATCTGAATGTTGCAGACCCGTTGACTAAGCCTCTTCCACGAGCAAAACATGATCAGCACCAAGACTCCATGGGTGTAAGAATCATTACTGTGTAATCTAGATTATTGACTCTAGTGCAAGTGGGAGACTGAAGGAAATATGCCCTAGAGGCAATAATAAAGTTATTATTTATTTCCTTATATCATGATAAATGTTTATTATTCATGCTAGAATTGTATTAACCGGAAACATAATACATGTGTGAATACATAGACAAACAGAGTGTCACTAGTATGCCTCTACTTGACTAGCTCGTTGATCAAAGATGGTTGTGTTTCCTGGCCATAGACATGAGTTGTCATTTGATTAACGGGATCACATCATTAGGAGAATGATGTGATTGACTTGACCCATTCCGTTAGCTTAGCACTCGATCGTTTAGTATGTTGCTATTGCTTTCTTCATGACTTATACATGTTCCTATGACTATGAGATTATGCAACTCCCGTTTACCGGAGGAACACTTTGTGTGCTACCAAACGTCACAACGTAACTGGGTGATTATAAAGGTGCTCTACAGGTGTCTCCAAAGGTACTTGTTGGGTTGGCGTATTTCGAGATTAGGATTTGTCACTCCGATTGTCGGAGAGGTATCTCTGGGCCCACTCAGTAATACACATCACTATAAGCCTTGCAAGCATTGTGACTAATGAGTTAGTTGCGGGATGATGTATTACGGAACGAGTAAAGAGACTTGCCGGTAACGAGATTGAACTAGGTATCGAGATACCGACGATCGAATCTCGGGCAAGTAACATACCGATGACAAAGGGAACAACGTATGTTGTTATGCGGTCTGACCAATAAAGATCTTCGTAGAATATGTGGGAACCAATATGAGCATCCAGGTTCCGCTATTGGTTATTGACCGGAGAGGTGTCTCGGTCATGTCTACATAGTTCTCGAACCCGTAGGGTCCGCACGCTTAACGTTACGATGACAGTTATATTATGAGTTTATATGTTTTGATGTACCGAAGGTTGTTCGGAGTCCCGGATGTGATCACGGACATGACGAGGAGTCTCGAAATGGTCGAGACATAAAGATTGATATATTGGAAGCCTATGTTTGGGCATCAGAAGTGTTCCGGGTGAAATCGGGATTTTTCCGGAGTACCGGGAGGTTACCGGAACCCCCCGGTAACTTAATGGGCCTAGGTGGAAGAGAGGAGAGGAGGCCAGGGCAGGGCCGCGCGCCCCTCCCCCCCCCCCCCAGTCCGAATAGGACAAGGAGAGGGGGGCGGCGCCCCCCTTCCTTCCTCCCCTCCACCTCTTCCCCCTTTCTCTCCTAGTCCAACATGGAAAAGGGGGGAGTCCTACTCCCGGTAGGAGTAGGACTCCTCCTGGCGCGCCTCTCCTCTAGGCCGGCCGAACCCCCCCCCTTGCTCCTTTATATACGGGGGCAGGGAGGCACGTCTAGACACACAATTGATCAATGATTTTTTAGCCGTGTGCGGTGCCCCCCTCCACCATATTACACCTCGATAATATCGTAGCGGTGCTTAGGCGAAGCCCTGCGTCGGTAGAACATCATCATCGTCACCACGCCGTCGTGCTGACGAAACTCTCCCTCAACACTCGGCTGGATCGGAGTTCGAGGGACGTCATCGAGCTGAACGTGTGCTGAACTCGGAGGTGCCGTGCGTTCGGTACTTGATCGGCCGGATCGTGAAGACGTACGACTACATCAACCGCGTTGTGTTAACGCTTCCGCTTTCGGTCTACGAGGGTACGTGGACAACACTCTCCCCTCTCGTTGCTATGCATCACCATGATCTTGCGTGTGCGTAGGAAATTTTTTGAAATTACTACGTTCCCCAATAATAACTGATCGTCCTTATGGGTGCAAACCTATAGGATGCAAATGGGTATTCAAGAAGAAGCTTAGGCCTGATGGTACTATTGGAAAGTACAAGGCTCGGCTCGTGGCTAAGGGTTATACCCAAAAGGAAGGTGAAGACTTTCTTTGAAGATTCTTGGTTCTAAAAACAGAGGTACCTGACATGCATGTCGGTATGATCATGGAGTCAAATGATGCGAATTTCTTTGAAGATATCTTTCCCATGAAGGATATGTCTACCTCGTCTAATCAGGAGATACCTAGTTCATCGAATCAGGAACTAGTTACAATTGCCGAACCTGCCATTTCGATGGAACACTTTGAAAATTCTGTGGAGGAGAACAATGAAGTTCCTACTAGGAGCAAGAGACAGAGGATTGCAAAGTCCTTTGGTGATGATTTTCTTGTGTATCTCATAGATGACACTCCCAGTTCTATTTCAGAGGCCTATGCATCTAAAGATGCTGACTACTGGAAGGAAGCGGTTCGTAGCGAGATGGATTCCATCTTGGCGAATGAAACTTGGGAGATAACTGATCGTCCTTATGGGTGCAAACCTATAGGATGCAAATGGGTATTCAAGAAGAAGCTTAGGCCTGATGGTACTATTGAAAAGTACAAGGCTCGGCTCATGGCTAAGGGTTATACTCAAAAGGAAGGTGAAGACTTCTTTGATACTTACTCACTTGTGGCTCGACTGACCACTATTCGAGTTCTACTTTCACTAGTTGCCTCGCATGGTCTTCTCGTTCATCAAATGGATGTTAAGACTGCTTTCCTAAATGGAGAGTTGGACGAGGAAATTTATATGGAACAACCAGATGGGTTTGTACTAGATGGTCAGGAAGGAAAAGTGTGCAAGTTGATGAAGTCTTTGTATGGACTCAAGCAAGCACCCAAACAGTGGCATGAGAAGTTTGAAAGAACTTTAACCGCTGCAGGCTTCGTTGTAAACGAAGCTGGTAAATGTGTGTACTATCGCCATGGTGGGGGCGAAGGAGTTATTCTTTGCTTGTATGTTGATGACATACTGATTTTTGGAACAAATCTGAATGTTATTAAGGAGGTCAAGGATTTCCTATCTCGTTGTTTTGAGATGAAGGATTAAGGAGTGGCTGATGTCATTTTAAACATCAAGTTGTTGAGAGACGATGATGGTGGGATTACATTGCTTCAATCTCACTATGTGGAAAAGATCTTGAGTCGCTTTGGCTATAGTGACTGCAAGCCCTGTCCAACACCATATGATGCGAGTGTGTTACTTCGAAAGAATCAAAGAATTGCTTGAGATCAATTGAAATATTCTCAGATTATTGGATCGCTTATGTACTTAGCCAGTGCTACAAGACCTGACATCTCTTTTGCTGTTAGCAAACTGAGTCGGTTTGTCTCAAAACCAGGAGATGTGCATTGGAAAGCTCTAGAGAGAGTTTTGCGTTATTTGAAAGGCACTGCGAATTATGGAATTCACTACACTGGGCACCCAAAGGTGCTTGAAGGGTATAGTGACTCAAACTGGATCTCAGATGCTGATGAGATAAAGGCCACGAGCGGTTATGTATTCACTCATGGAGGTGGCGCTGTTTCTTGGAAGTATTGCAAGCAGACCATCTTAACGAGGTCAACAATGGAAGCAGAACTCACAGCACTAGATACAGCTACGGTCGAAGCAGATTGGCTTCGCCAGCTCTTGAATGACTTGCCGGTTGTTGAGAAACCTGTACCGGGTATCCTTATGAACTGCGACAATCAAACTGTGATCACGAAAGTGAGCAGCTCAAAGGATAACTTGAAGTCATCAAGACACGTTCAGAGAAGGTTAAAGTCTGTCAGGAAAATGAGAAACTCCGGAGTTATTGCATTGGATTATATCCAAACGTCTAAAATCTGGCAGATCTTTTTACTAAGGGTCTATCACGTAATGTGATAGATAATGCATCGAGGGAGATGGGTATGAGACCCACAATATGAGTTGTTTACAGTGGTAACCTATTCTTTGTGATCGGAGATCCCGTGAATTAGATGTGGAAGACAAGCTGTTGATCAACTGAGAGGAGAGTATCCTTACTATTAACAATACCACTCCATGAAGATGCAATACTCTCCTAAACTGCATGGCAGGTTGATGTATATCTTAATGTGTTCCAAGTGGCTCATTTAAGCAGAGATATTATCCTGCAGAACATCTTTTGAAGAACACACCTATATGAGTCTGATTGTCAAACGTCGCAATCTATGAGAGTAGGGTTCTCTCTAGTAAACTCATGAAAGGTCACGGAGTATGACGCATAAGCTCCACCCGCGGGGAAGACCCACGGTAGCCACGTATCGGTCAAGGCTTTATGTGAAGCTAGATTCGCAGAAAACTTGCAGTTCAAGGTCCAGTCCACTGTTCAAGTTGCTTACTAGTGTAGCATAGAGTTCTAGGTGGAAGTTCAACTTAACAGTCTCCACTGCAGTACCGGTATATAAAACAGTGTTTTGGAACCAAAGGCAATTTTTGTGTGCCTCTGGGATCTGGTGGGGGATTGCTGGAATTTTATCTATTTATGGGCCTAGCCCAATAACAATTTCAGAAATTCCTAATAAATCCTAGAGGCCCACTTAGCCCATTCGTGCAAGGCAAGGGACACTACTAAAGTTTAGTCCCACATTGCTAGTTTAGAGGGAGTTGGACCTCTTTATAAGGGAGGTTCTTTCCCCACTTGTATGAGCATGAGAACAAGAGGGACATCCACGCGCGCTCCTCCTCCGCCGCCCGCCTCGTCACGACGCGCCGCGCCGCGGGTTGCGGGAATGAGCCAAGCCGATGTCTAAATTTTTGCCACGCATGATGGGTATACGAAAGGTCACGCGGGAGCTGAAATGTTTTCTGTAGTGGACACTGAATTCGAACGGCGCGCCTCTTCGGCCGCTGCCTGTTCATTTCGTCTCCCTCCGTTGCTTCACCTCCCGCCGCAGCCTGTTCGCGTCCTTCTCATGTGCCTATATAAGAGAGGTCGCTCCTCTCAGAGAGACACACCAGAAGCTCCTCTTCCTCTCGCCACAAAGTTCCGAGCACTGCGCTGCTGCTACGTTCTTCTCCATCCCGGCTTGCAGCGTGCACCGCAGGTCGGGACAGTAGGCCTCCGGAACCGCACCTTTTGAGTCTTGTACGGGAGAAGGGTGATAAGGTTTTTGGGGAGCGCTCTGCGCGACTACTGGCTTCTTCATCACGGACTCCGACGACTACTTCCCCGACGTCGACTACCTCAGCAACGACATGGCTGGAGAGGATGTCGATCCCAAGTCTAGTGCTTTTGCTGCTGCTGTCCCGTACGTGTTCTTGCTCTTTCTGTTAGATGTCATGACACAGTTCTTTGCTCTAATTTCTGCCCTACATATGATAGGTTCTACTTCATATATGCAACTTCATTAAGTGTCTGTTCTAGATGTGTTTAGTTCAAGTTCATATATGCAGATGCTATTTACTTTCTCTCCGTTAGATTGCATGACTTGCTTTATCGCGGCTATATTAGTCATGCTTTATCTAGTATTTCTGTTAATAAAATCATTTGGTAAATTGCTCATATTTCCAACACCAAGAGCGTGCGGGGGGTCGCCTTCGGCACCCGCCGCGGCCGCCGGCCGAACGCAGGCGCTCCGCGCCTCTCTCTCTCTCTCTCTCTCGGCGGCGAGCAAGATGATGGGCCTGCACAGGCCCAACTTGTTCGCTCCTGCGTTTTATTAAGTTTGATTGAATCGTGGAGACACGCTCTTCTGGAATGTACAAACTCACGGTGCATCTGGGCACTTTCTGATCAATATCTGGTAGAACAAATAAGCCTGAATGATGAGACCAACGCAAGAAATTGGCTTTTTAATCTGCACGATACACTGAGCCAGGAGGAGTATACTGTTTTAGTGGTGACGCTATGGGCCATTTGGCGAGCAAGACATAAAGCGATCTATGAGGACGTCTTTCAAAGCCCCCAAGCCACAAACCAGTTCATCAAATCCTACTTGAGAGATCTTAAAATCATACAGGAGCCAGGGCCAGAGAGAAGGCAACAAACTGCTGCCCGGCCAACGCGCTGGCTTCCTCCCATGGATGGTTGCAACAAGATTAATGTGGATGCCGCGGTCGCACGTGGTTGAGGGGTGGCGGCTGCAATCTGCCGCGACCACAATGGTTGTTTCCAGGGGGCACCAGCAATTGTGATCAGGGGGATGAGCGACCCTCCAACATTGGAATCCCTTGCTATAAGGGAAGGGCTTGCACTTGCGGATGATCTAAATGTGCAACATGTTCACCTTGCTTCGGACTGTAAGGTTGTAATTGATGATCTCAAGCGAAGGAATCCAACTAGCTATGATGCTATTCTACATGAAATCACGGAGCATAAAGCCACTTTTGGGGTCTGTAACATTGTGCATGAGTTTAGGAGCTCGAATTTCGAAGCTCACAATCTAGCGAAGCATGCTTTGAAGTTAGGGGTGGGCCGCTATGTTTGGTTAGGACACCCCGGCAATTTATCTTTTATCTCTGTAAACATTGATGCAGTTTAAATAAAGCTTCACAAGATTGTCTCAAAAAAAATTAAATCGTGGGCTAAGATTTCTCAAAAAAAAGATTGAATCGTGGGCTGGGTCGTTTCCGCAAAACATGCAGCCGTTGTTTTGGTCCACGATTTTTACGAGAGGAAACGAGTAGCCGAGTCGTACTCGAAACTCGTAGCCGAGTCGGGGCACCAGATACCGTCACGTACGAATATAAAAGGCGAGACCCCCACCCGATTTCCTCCACCAGAACATCGACGAGACAAAAAAAGAGAACCAGAACATCGAGGAGAGCAGATAGAAGGAAATCCGTCGGGGAGGATTCGAGTGCTGAAGCCAACAACAACCACGTGCGAACGCGAGATCGACCAAGCAAGTTAGCGAAACAATGGGCTGCTGCATGAGCCGGTTCGTCAAGGCGACGATCGCAGTCGTCTTGCTCGTCATGATCTTCACGTCCGGCGCAATGGCGGCCACCAGCTTGGACGCCACCCGGATCCAGCAGCTGCCGTTGGCGGACGGACTTCTCCAAGGGCCAGAGAGTGTCGCCTTCGACGCCCAAGGGCACGGCCCATATAGCGGCGTCTCTGACGGCCGCATTCTCAGGTGGGACGGGGACAAGATAGGCTGGACCACTTACGCATATGGCCCTGGCTATGACGAAGATATGTGCACGGCTTCGATATTCCGCTCAGCAACTTCCACGGAGAGTCAGTGTGGCCGGCCGCTCGGTTTACAGTTTCACCACAAGTCTGGGGATCTATACGTGGCTGACGCCTACAGGGGACTCATGCGGATTGGTCCTGGTGGCGGGGAAGCCACGGTATTGGTCAATGCGATTGATGATAAACCTCTCCGCTTCACCAACGGGGTTGACATCGACCAGGTCACCGGTCAAATCTACTTCACTGATAGTTCTATGAACTATGACAGGACGCATCATGAACTAGTCACAAGATCAGGGGATTCAACAGGGCGTCTCATGAGGTACGACCCACGTACCGGTGACGTCGCGGTCCTCCAAACACGCCTGGCGTATGCAAACGGCGTCGCTATCAGCACCGACCGTACGCATCTAATCGTCGCATCTACCGGACCGTGCAAACTGCTGAGGCACTGGATCAAAGGGAGCAAGGCGGGGACGTCTGAGCCATTTGCCGATCTCCCCGGCTACCCCGATAACGTGAGGCCTGACAGAAGGGGAGGTTACTGGGTGGCGTTACATGGGGAGAAGAATGAATTGCCCTCTCGCCCCAATAGCCATTTGCTCGCTGTGAGGATCGGAGCTGATGGCAAGATACTTGAAGAGATGAGGGGGCCCAAGCGCGTCAAACCCGCTGAGGTGATGGAAAGAGACAACGGAAAATTGTACATAGGCTCTATTGACTTGCCGTATGTCGGCATAGTTACACGCAAGCAGGGAGGCTAAAATATTTTTTGTGTTTTGCAAATAAATGTAATATCTTTATTATGCACATTGATTGTTGATAAATTATTGTGTACTATGTCTTAAGTTCCTCAGACCAACCAATATTTTTTTATTTGATTGATTGCAATAATCGTGAGTTTCTTTGTTGATTGACGGAAAGGTTATCAATCGTAAGTTACGGCAAACTGTTCATTAATATGATGCATGCTTTGACGATGATTTCCCCTTGTTGGGTGTGTTTGTTTGTACCACGGAGAACATTTTATGTGCAGCGATTGTGGGAAGGTGGATGTATTTGCCGCCGATTGCCATATTGAGCTGTCTCGTATAACATAAAGCAATAATACTTTGATTCGGAGGGAAATCAAAAGATGGATTAGTTTGGAGGCACAGACTGAAACCTGGATCAATCGATTTGGACTAAACAACAGCTCGTCTAGATGTTTTTTCGTTCCCTCAACAGAGACACTTTTGGTACGTGCGTCAATCACTTGTTGGCGATGAACACGTCGTAGAGCACGGTGTCGGAGCGGGCCCCTCGTCCATGTCGGCGCCTCCCAACGATCGACGGCGCCGAGGCCTTGGGACGGCAGCACGAACGTCACCTCGGTCGCCAGCCTCCATGGTGGTGGCCGTGGCGCAGTACCCGGCGCAGGTGTACAATCTTGGCAGCGGGTCCTCTACGATTTCATCATGGTCTCGACCCGCCTGGCGCCCACCTCAGACTCGCCGGCGTGATGGTGCGATGAGAAGCCCGTGTGCAGTTAGGAATAAGCAACTTGTATTCCCATGAGGCCATAGACCGATATATATACACGTACAGGTATGGTACATATGCAGGAAACCCCTTATACTACGGGATAAATACGAAGGGGTATACATGACTTATACTATAACTCTAACACCCCCCCTCAAACTCATGGTGGAGGAACAACACTGAGTTTGGAGAGATAAAAGCCATGTTGTGCTCTAGTCTGGGCCTTCGTCAGGAAATCCGCCAACTGTAACTCGGAAGGCACATACTGAAGAGCAACGACCTGATCCTGCACAGCAGCGCGCACATAGAAAGCATCAACACCAATATGCTTGGTGAGCTCATGCTTCACAGGATCACGCGCAATGCTAATAGCACCTGTACTATCAGATAGGAGCATAGTCGGTGTCGTGACAGAAACACCAAAGTCCTGAAGTAACCACCGTAACCAAGTCACCTCTGCCGTCAAAAGAGCCATAGCTCGCAACTCAGCCTCAGCACTCGAACGGGAAACGGCAATCTGTTTCTTCCTCTTCCAGGCAATGAGAGAACCGCCAAGAAAAACACAGTAAGCAGAAAGTGAACGGCGATCAGAAGGATCACTAGCCCACGTAGCATTCGCATAGGCCTGAAGCTGTAAAGAACTGGAGCTAGGAAAGAAGAGACGGTGAGAGATCGTGCCCCGAAGATATCGGAGAACACGAAGGAGATGACCATAATGAACCGATGTGGGAGCAGAAACAAACTGACTCAGAATATGAACCGGATAAGAGATGTCCGGACGAGTGACAGCTAGATAGACAAGACTGCCAACGAGATGACGATAACGCGTCGGGTCAGGGAGAGGATCACCATCAGTAGCACGAAGGTGAACATTGAGCTCCATAGGAGTCTCAACAGTGCGCTCGTCGGAAAGAGCAGCACGAGCAAGAAGATCCTGGATATACTTTTCCTGAGATATAAAAAAGCCATCAGAGGTAGAAGAGACTTCAATCCCAAGAAAGTAGCGAAGAGGTCCAAGAGACATAAGAAACTGCTCACTAAGACGAGCCTTTACAAAGGCAATATACTCGGGGTCATCCCCAGTGATGACCATATCATCAACATAGAGAAGAAGAAGAGTCCGGCCACGAGGAGAGAGGTGAATAAACAATGCGGGATCATGAACACTCGCTGAAAAACCAGCAGTAGTGACCACAGAAGCAAAACGCTCAAACCAGGCGCGAGGGGCTTGCTTAAGGCCATAGAGAGAGCGACGAAGACGACACACCATGCCATCAGGAACAGAATACCCAGGTGGTGGCTGCATGTACACCTCCTCACGCAGCTCACCATTAAGAAAGGCATTCTTAACATCAAGCTGAGATATAGAGTGCAGAGGCAACGGCAAGGAGTGTACGAATAGTGGTCATATGGGCCACAGGAGCAAAAGTCTCGTCATAATCACGACCATGCTCCTGCTGAAAACCACGAGCCACGAGACGAGCTTTGTGACGCTCGAGAGAACCATCGGAGCGAGTCTTAACCTTGTAGACCCACTTACAAGTGATGGGACGGACTCCGGGAGGAAGAGAAACAAGATTCCAAGTACCAGTGCGTTCAAGAGCAGCAATCTCCTCTGCCATCGCAAACTGCCATTCAGGATGAACAACAGCCTGACGGTAAGAAGTCGGCTCAAGAACAGCAGCACCAGCGGTGGGAAATCCAAAGCGATCAATAGGCGGACGAGGACGAGAACACAAGCCATAAGTAGGCTGAGAGGAAGAGGACGACTCATCCAAGGAAGCATCCACAGGCCGTGAACGACGAGTGTAATGCTGAGGAAGAGATGGAACAAGAGAAGGAGGAGTCGCCAAGGGAGAATCAGGGGGAGGCGACGAAGAAGTCACCGGAGATGAAGGTGTAGAATCCGGTGACATGCTAGGTGAGGAGACCGGGGAAGATTGTGGCGATGAATCGACAAGGGGTGGAGAAGCAGAGGGAGTGGGACGAACAGGCACAGACGCAACGGGAGTGATAGGGGAGTCAGGAAAAGTGAGAAAAGAGATATCCTCCACGGAAAAGACCGAGGAAGATGGGCGTGGGTAAAAAGGACGAGACTCATCAAAAGTCACATCTCGAGAGATACGCATCCGACGACCGACAGGATCCCAACAACGATAGCCCTTATGCTCATCACTGTAGCCTAAGAAGACACACTCAACAGACTGAGCGGTCAGTTTGGTGCGTTCGCGAGGGGCAAGAAGAACATAGCAAACACAACCAAACAAACGAAGCATCGAATAATCGGGAGAGCGATCAAACAGACGCTCAAAAGGAACACCACCCTGCAAAGCAGCAGATGGCTGAAGGTTGATGAGATAGACAGAAGTGGAGATAGCCTCGGCCCAAAAATGAGGCGGAAGAAAGGCGGCGATCATCATAGCACGAGCCGTCTCAAGAAGGTGACGATGCTTGCGCTCAGACACACCATTCTGAGCATGAGCACCAGGACAAGAGAACTGGGCAAGAGTACCCTGCTCAGCAAGGACACCACGCAACATCTTAGAGATATACTCACCAGCAGAGTCAGCACGAAAAACACGAATGGGGGAAGAGAACTGAGTATGAACCATGGCAGCAAAACGCTTATAAATAGACAACACCTCGCTACGTGAAGTCATGAAATAAAGCCATGTGTAACGAGAAAAATCATCAATGAAAATAATATAGTATTTATGACCACCTTTCGAAGGGAAAGGAGCCGGACCCCATACATCAGAATGGACTAAATCGAAAGGACGCTGAGACACTGACGCACTATGAGAATATGGTAGCTGAATCTGCTTGCCAAGACGACAACCCTGACACTCTAAAGAGACATCTCCTGAGACAGACCGCAGAAGGCCTCGACGAACTAAAGACGATAATCGAGAACCACACAGATGACCAAGTCGATGATGCCACTGCTTGAAGGAACCAGTAACAGAAGCGACAGCAGCGGAGGAACTGGCGATGGTGGTGGCAGCGGAAGGAACATGAAGCCAGTCCAACTCCCAAAGACCCTGAGAATCACGGCGGCGAGGGCCAGCCCCAACCAGAGTGTGCGTGCGACGATCCTGGACAGAACAAGAGTCAACATCAAGGATGACACGACAACCAGAATCAGTAAGTTGACCGGCAGAAAACAAATTCATGGTAAGTCGAGGAACATGAGCAACATCAGGAACAGAATAAGAAGGAGTAGAAAGATGGCCTCTACTAGCAACAGAAAGTGGAGTACCATCAGCAGTGAAGACATGAACAGGAGAATCCAGCGAGCGAAGAGAAGACAAAGCGGAAGAATGAGAAGACATATGAAAAGAAGCTCCAGAGTCCAGAACCCATGGGGATGTACCTGACTGTGTAGAGGGCGGGTGCTCAGTGCGGGAAGCATCAGTCACAGAACCAGCAGTACCCGTCGAGGAAGAACCTGAAGCCGCGAGCAGACGCTTAAGTCTCAGAATATCCTGCTCGGTCAAAGCAATGGCTGAAGCTGGCGGGGGAGATGACGCAGTCCCTGATGATCGCGCCTTGCGTAGGTGTTTCCGCTTGGTGTAGCACTGGGACTCAATATGACTATCATTCTTGCAGTAGTCACAATGTGAACGGGGGCGACCTGAGCCTCCAGAAGGAGTGGGTAAGAGCGGCGGAGCACTCGAGCGAGAATGGGGCGGTGCAGCAGGTGGAGTGGAAGAAACCCGAGTAGCAAGCACAGAGGGAACCTCCAGCAAACCAGCACCACGTAGGCGAGTCTCCTCAGCACGAATCTCTGAAAGCGCCTCCATGAGAGAAATACGGCCACGAGCAAGCAACTGAGCACGCCGGGGCTCAAACTCCTTACGAAGCCGAGACAGGAACTCGTAGACGCGATGAAACTCCAAATCGGCCTGGACAGCCTGGCAGCAGGGGCAAGTACGACAACCAGCACTGCGGAGAGAATCAAGCTGGCGCCAGATAGCAGAACTCTGTGCATAAAAGTCATCAACAGTAGAGTCACCCTGCTGAAGAGCATGCTCCTACGAACTACAGACAGGTATAAGGTATCACCAGAGGGCTCATAGCGCTGACGAAGACAGGTCCACATCTGGAAGACAGTAGGAAGACCCAGAAACTCAGAAGCAAACTGAGGCAGAACACTAGCAGTGAGAACAGCGGCAGCACGAGCATCATCATCAAGCCACTGGGTGTAAACAGACAAAGCACCATGATAAGTCTGAAGAGCCTCCTCATAAGCCAGAGCCCTCTCATCATAGGCACGATCAGCAGCCTCATCAGCAACCTTAGCCGCATCCTTGGCGGCCTGATTAGCATCCGGAGAAAGAACCAGTGGAGTCGGCGGAGTAGGGGCCACCGGAGGAACCGGACGTGGCGGACAGCAGACCTCGCCAGAAAAAACACCCCAGAGACGGATGCCACGCATGTGAATGCGCATGAAGCCAGCGAACTCGGTGTAGTTAGTACCGTCGAAGATCACCGGACAGCGAGGGACAGTGACAAAGCCCGAGGCAGTAGACATTTTTTTTTGCAAAGATCCGAACGAGGACAACGGCGCAGCAGACCACAGATGGCAGCCCAGCCGATCAGGAGGGGATCGAACTGGCGGGAGGGGCGAACGATCCGGAGCTGCCCGGGCACCGAGCGGAAGTAGAGGAGCCGGGCGGGGCGACGGGAAGGAGCCGCCCGGGCACCTGACGGAGGCAGAGGAGCCTGGCGGGGCAACGGGAACGGCGGCTCCCGGCTGGCGGCTGGCGGCAACGGGAGCGGCGGCACCCGGCGGACGACA